>NC_056737.1:561578509-561731009 GCF_019279795.1 Protopterus annectens | reverse complement strand
TGTACGTTTTTTATTTTTTATATTTTTCCCCCTAACATATTTCTTTGTTTTTCAATTGAAATGTACAGGTTATAGGTCACATTAAAGGTGGGAAAAGTTTTGAAATGATTTATTGTGGTCTAATTTTTTTATATAATAAAAACCTGGCATTTCAACAGGGGTGTGTAAACTTCTTATATCCATTGTGTAGATATATATATATATATATATATATATATATATATATATATATATATATATATATATATATATGTGTGTGTGTGTGTGTGTGTGTGTGTGTGTGTGTACTAATAAACTATGTATATCAGTAAATGTTTTATTCCTACTTCAAACGTTATGTGTAATAAAAAAGTCAGTATTAAGATTCACAGTACTTGTAAATATGTACCCTGGAATTCAATAAAAAGTTACTAATCAGCTCAGTAGACCTAGCGGTTAGAAATATGTTCCTTTAGTGACTCAGACAAAATTTGTCATTTGCAATTTATAGAAAATGATGACACATTTGTTGTCATAGAAATAGATGGTAAGAGTGAAACTGCAAAGAATGGTGACAAACTATCTATACTGCTGAAACTGCTAGTACATTTAAAAAGACTAAATTATACATGGAGATGTTCTTATATCCACAAAAGAGAGGTCCTAGCTTTTAGACTGCGCAAGCAAAGATAAGGACTTAACTATATCTTAAATCTAACTTTCATTTACCTTTGGTGAATCATTAAGCCCTCTAAAAATTACAATCACCTGGAATTTGATGCATGCATTATTAAATATAGTAAAATAAACTAAAATATGCAGTTACATGCGCTACTTAAAATCTATTTTAAGCAAATATTGGTACAAATTAGAAGCAAGTGAATAAGACTCATTATAGCCTAAGCTATTTAATTGTCCCAACAGCTCTCCAGGAGGAGGTATGTATAAAAAGAGTAACGTATAGGTGGCTCTGTAGGGGAATGAAATGCTCAGGTAATGCTACCTCTGCATGTTCAACTATTAATGATGTGATATCCCAGGAGAGATTTAAATTAATATTTATATTTGGAAATTCCTATCTCAGGAGGGAGCTTATTTCCAGATTCTACAGATGGATGCAGAAAGCACTGAGCCACAAAAAGAATATGGAACAACTGGTGTGTTGACTGTTTATCGGTCTGTCGAGAGGCACTCCAATTAGTAACGAGATATGGGGATGGGCAGCTAGAGTAATACAGGAGTATGAGTACCAATCATAACTGTGTAAAGGTGATGTAGTAGATATTTTCAATCCAACAAAGACTGCGCAGTTACACAGAGTGATGTTATTACTGTTCTGACCAAAAGCAGAATGGTCAGTCTTGATATGTGCTTTTACCACTTTTCTTTGAGGTGATGAGGACAAATTAGTAAATAGGGAAAAAGTGCACATAAGATAGGTAAGAAGGGAGGGTCTAGCTTTGGGGGCTCCAGCTTTGGCTGACAGACAGGAAGGAACCTTGTATATTTTGACCAAAATGAGTGTAGTCTTTAGTTTTTGTGAACATGTGAAATAAACTTGAGTTAATTATAAATGCCAATGCCAATGATCTTAGTTGTTTCAACTAGGTCTGACACTTGACACCGAGTCCTATTAATGATATACTTCCTGTGGTACAGGGTCTGATTTTGTCTGCTTTCATTTGCCTGCTGTGTGCTTTGAGCAAAAGTCACTTAAGCCAGTGCTTTGGAGCTACTGGGGAATTGAGCTAGGCTCCTTTCTGGTCTCCTGGAATGCATGCCTAGTAACTACTTATGATCCTATGAACATATATAACGGTTGAAATTGATTAAGATGGTATGAAATAGGTAACCCGACAGAAAATGTATACGGTCAAGATTACCATGGGACTGGGGAACTGTGCAATTGCTAACAGAGGTTTAGAACTGTAACAAATTAATGCTGCTTCTGATGCATTTGAGAAAAACGGAAATACATAATTTAGTCACATGTAGACTGTCAATCCGCTTCTGCAATCGTACTTTTATATAATGTGTAGTACACAAACAGAGAAAGCAATTGTGCAGTTATTTGAATACTGGATGTATTTGTCATTAAATACATGTAATGCCATACTGGCTATGAATTTGGTAAACAGAAGTAGTGTGAGAAATGGACCTTATGGGACACCAACTGCAAAAGGGTTCTGTACTGTTATAGCAGACATCCATTTCACCACTTGTGATCTGTTCTCTTAGTAGCTGCTGAACCATCTAATAGTCTTTAATTATAAGCTAATGCTCTTCTTGAGAGTCTTAATAAGTATTTTCAATTAGTTAGTAGTTCGCATTTATGTGATGTCACCTGAACACAGATATGTCCTGTTACACACAAAGATATCTTTTGGGCCTGCATTTAGATATTCTGTATCTATGGTGTATGATCATTAGAATAAAAAAAAGCACCACATCTTATGATCATAACCCACTGAAAATTCAAATATTTTACTCACACGATAATAATACAATAGCACTGGACATCCATTAAAAGTCTGTGTTATTTTAATTATGCGACCTTTTATATTTTCCTCTCTCTCTCTCTCTCTCTACATATATATATATATATATATATATATATATATATATATATATATATATATATACACAAACACACACACACACACACACACACACACACACACACACACACACACACACACACACACACACACACACACACACACACACACACGCACACACACACTCAAAAGTATTCCAGACTTACTTTAACATATTCAACACTGGCCATACCAGTAAGTAGCATTCATGAGCAGATGAAAACCCTTGAAATCATTTCCAGTACACTAACTGACCATAACCCATGTTTTCCACCTGGTCATTAAACCCAGGTAAACTCCCCCTTATTTATTTGTCAATGAGAAAAGTAACTGAATCCTCAACAGATATGATATTGACAGACATAAACAAGACAGGTCGATATCTGAAAATAGTGATCAAACACCTGGGTGCATCTGGCCATAAAAGGACTTCTAATGATCTTGCATATGTTTCTATCACCAAGTGCTTAATAAGATTCATAGGAGTTGCAAGGAAAATTAGTCTTGTCACCATTAATCCTCTGCCAGTACCCATTCTGAGTCTGTTTCTTCCCCCTTTCTTAAGGATGGTTAGGCCAGCCAGCCGAAGGGTAAATTTGTGAATACTCATCCAATCATCCATATTCTGTTTGAAGGATGATGACATCTCACAGCTTAACCTACAGGGGAAGTTTATTCTAGAGAGAGTGGTGGCACTGCATAATGCTTGTCTGTCCACTGCATTCATTTTATCTGCTGGGGAAGATATAGGTCTCTGGTTCTTGCAATTTGAAACAGTTTTATTTCAAAGTAATTTTTAGTAAAAGAATACATACAGTCAACATGCACATTTATGGAATACAATCCTCTTGGCAAGCATCAAAGACTGCAGCATTTAACTTTAATTATACCCTGACATAGGAATGGGGCTCAATTCCCATCTCTGTATTAGAAACCAAAAACATTTAATAAAATTTAAAAAGAAGACAAAAGCCAGGTAACAACCAGAAATATCAAACGTATGACATATATACTGTAAATATTACAAACGTCTGAACAATTGGCGATCATATTACTAGGTTAATATTAAACAAAGTAACAACTTTCATATTTGGGATCATTACTTCATAATAGCACATTTCCTTTGCCTCAGATGAAAGACTGTGTCACTTTAACGATATGTAGTTTTTAGAAAAAGGAAGAAAATCATCAGGCTTAATGTTTACAAAAAAATCATGTAATAGCACTTTAAGATTGAACTAAAGTGCTGTACATTAATCAGAGACAGCATTATCACAAAAATACATATGTATGTTTTAGCAAAGAATGGATATCTGTAATGTTCTCTACTGCATTATATAAATAAGAAAAATTGCCTGTTGGATATGTTAAATGAGGATGTAAAATCTTAGTCAGGGATCTGCTTAGTTGTATTACAGTCCTCTTTTGTTAAACAATGGTACAGATTCCCCTCAGGATTACAATATGTCAAACTGTTACTCGTTATACATTTCTTCTTTACTGCAATTATTGTCTATAACACATTTAAAGAGAGTGCTTTCATTGTTTCTATAACTTTCTGAATTATTTTATATGCCTCAGCTGTCAATAATCCACAAACAGTTTGTGACATGCAAAAAGAAAATATAGCTCCATCTGTTCGTTTGAATTTACACCCATCCTTACACGGGATAGTAATAATTTCTGTAAGAAAAAGCTTGCTGTATAATCTCTCTAATGCAATACAATATCCTCTCAAGGCTTCACTGGTAGACAACTATGTTTTTCCTTAGAGAATGAGACAGGAATGCATAACTGTGTTAATTTTATTAAAAGTAACAACATGCATAAAGAAGGCTCACATATCACTGGATGTTTATTGTCTTGGCATATTAAAGGCAATGGGCCGGATTCACGAAACCTCAGTGTAAGACTTAATATGTCTTACTCGGAGGCTGCAGTTGAATGGTATGACATCAGCGTGCTATGAATATTCATGAGGGCACGCTGACTCATCCGTAACTCTTACATGGACTGAGTAGGCAAGCAGGGGGCGTGTCCAACTGCCGAGCAGTCTAAAAGTCCACGCCCCTGCAAAGTTTTAAAAAGCATAATGTCAACAGACAAGAGCAAGTCCGCTCAAATGTACATGCACCCAACACCACACTCCCTGACACTGTAAACCTCCATCAGAGTTATAAAATGGAAAATATTATTTTTCTTTTTAAATCCACGATATAGCGAACCGTATTTGCACTTGTTTGCGCAGGTGTGCCCATTGCTTAACCACAGTTAGCAATTGTGACATTGAAGAGCATATAAGAACTACTTATGCAAACAAATCCAAATAGCAATAGCGTAATGGTAGAGCGTATGCACAAAGAGAAGGCACTCAGCGTTTGAGTCCCGCCACTCCCCTTCTTATGTTTTAAATCAGTATTTGAAATAATGCCAGACAAATATGATTAAAATTTTATTAAAAGCAGTGACATGGCCAATGTATCAGCAAACAAAATATATATTTTTAAAAGACCCAGATATATAATAGCCTGCCGTTAAGCAACGTTTTACACAGCTAAACAGAGGTGCCCATAGTTTAATAGCGCTATACCCATCTAAACAGAGGTGCCCATAGTTTAATAGTGCTTTATCCAGTTAAACAGAATTGCCCATAGTTTAATAGCACTTCACCCAGCTAAACAGAGTTGCCCATAGTGTAATAGTGCTTTACCCCAGCTAGAGTTGCCCATAGTGTAATAGTGCTTTACCCAGTGCAATAGAGTTGCCCAACATTTAAAAATGCTTTACCCAGCGCAATGTGTTTGCGCGGACGTCTGCGCCATGCCAACCAGGGCACCATAGGGCACAGGGGAGCAATGTAGAGCTAAGTTGCTTAAACACAGCCACACCCCCTTGCCTGTCTAGACAGTATTAAAATAAAAGAATAACAAGGTTTGAACCCAGGACCCTTTGCATCATAATCAAAGTACAGAACCACTAAGCCATGACAACATAGGGAAAACAGCCACTATTAACATACATAAACTTAGGAATGGTAGTTTAACCATTACTAAGCAGGTCTACAGTCAGCCGAGAATTTTACAAAATGGCCAATCACAAAAAAGTGCGGGAAATGTGGCATATTTAAGCCCCACAGGTGGGAATACATGCCATAACTGATTGTAGCTCACATCTGTGGTTAGAATGTCTGGTGTTGGAGAGGGAGTGCGCTTCCGAGCTCAGAGATGGGGCACCGAGGAGTCCAAATACATGGTTTGGCTCCTAGTCCACCATCACGAGGCAAGACTCCTGCAGGGCCAGTTCCAAGGGACGGAGTACAAGGCAGAGGCTTGGAACCGGTTAGCTCATGACCTCACCAGTGCCACAAGTGTTCCCCGGACTGGCGAGCAGGTCTGTCACCACCATGCAGACCTGAAGAGATGAAAGGAGGACCGCCTGAACCAGTGGATACAGGATGCTTGTGGGATATGGGATGCCCCACAACTGAGTATGCAGCCATGGAATGCAGTATGTAAGGATTTAAAATGGAGTATGTATAATGGATAGGAATGTCTCAATATCCCTTCATTTACTTTACAGCTGCAGGTGACCGTGTTACGAATCAGCAAGCCTATGAAGATAGGCTGCTAAGGCTGCGCCGCCAGGCAGGTTAGTGATTATTCTGCATGTACTGTTATATAAAATATGGGAGAGAGCATGAAAGAAAGTGTTATCCAATAATACAGCCATAAAATGGACTGCATAAGTCCTCTGCATGTACTGTCAGATAAAAACGTTAGAGAGGCAGAAAATGTCTGGAATAATATCTCTGCAGGCACTGTCATATAAAATAATGTGTGAGTGAGCCTGAAAAAAGAGTGTGCTAACCTATTAATAAAGGTATAATATGTCGTGAACATGTCTGCCATATATACCGTTAAAACAAATAAAGGAGTGAGCCTGTGGAAACGTGTGTAATGTCATTAATAAAGGTCTAAAACCCAGAGTGTGTCTGTTTCACTTAGAATGAAATGTTGTTGTACCCTTGCATTATACAAATAGTAATGTGTTAGAAAGTGCTGGCAACCCAGAGTTCTGCAGTCCCATCTAAAGTGAGTGATGGAAGTGCTAGTAGCTGAGAAGTAAATATACAGTCCTCAACAGTCAGTTACTGGCTGGCATGGATAAGTAAATCTGGCACATGAGTAGCATGCTAATATGTTCCACAGAAATGTAAGTGTGCTTCAATAAATGCAGGGTTCTGTACAATTTGAAGTGAAAATGTCATGTGAAAACATCCAGATAGGTAGATAAAGAAATATAAATGCAACCATGAAATATGTAGCAGTAACATCTGGACAGTTAGTATGTGAGATATAGGTCAAGTATAGATTGAATTAGCCAAACCCACTACACAACCTAATGCATAGTGGCAAGTGTAATAATACAAGTAGGGAATATACACCTGCAGTCACTAGGAATGTAGTGTAGAGTAAAAGTGTTTATAAGATGTTAACGGAGGTTTTTTCTACACCCTACTGTTTGTGCATAAACCATGCAATTCCACACTTCAATAGGTATCTGTAATCTTAAATATTTGTTGGGATATATGTCCAATTGTTCTATAAATATTTGCACTCATGTTGTTGCATGTGCCCTGTTCAAACACCATGTTCATGGTGGCCTGTTGCTACCAATCATCCCTGCATGCAGTTGGAATAACCACTGTTGTTCAATATATGCATGTCTTATGTTTGCTGTTCAACTGTTGGAACTGTGGTGTGTTGGGTTAATGGGAATATTACTGCATGCTGTTACAACTAATCTGGAATGCTGTTGTTTATGTTGTAACGAAACACACCTAATCACAGAACGTATGGGAAGGCCGGTCCCAGTGGACCCACCTGTCCCTCCTCAGTTGGCGAGTGCACCTGGCACCAGTGGCTCTGGTGCCCAGCCTGGACTCCCCTCCTCTGTTGGTCCTGTGCCACCTTTGGGTGGAAGCGCTGCAGGGGATGGGGCTCGTCCCCCCCCATGCAAGCATGGGCGGAGAAGGGCCACCCGTCACACTTCAAAGGGTCTGGGCTGTGGTGCGTAGGGAGATCCAGAGTTCAGTCACTGATCCCCTACGCCAGCTTGAGCCGAGCATGGCGTGTCACTCGGGTGAGCCTACCCATCCTACTCAGCCCCCAGCACAGCCACCCTCAGGGCTGTGAAGGTGCAATGGTGACTGCCCATGGGTGGGGATCTCAGTTCCACTGTTACCATCTGTGGGCTCATGGGCTTGCGATTTCCAAACATCCTTCCCCGTCAATTGTGTTCACCCACCCCATATGTCAAACTCCACCCCTGTATGCATCTTGTTTGTCTTGTCTGTTTACCTCCCCAACCTACCTCCCCAAATATACCTACTTCCTCTACCTCACATTCCACTCTCACCTGAAAAATAAAAAAAAGGGCAATCTGTTCCCACAAAAAACATTACGCCCCATACATAGCTGCCCAATTCGCACACATGTCCACGGGACATGTAAACTGATCATTCTAATTGGCAGTACAACATATTTTGTTGTCCTCACCCCTCTCTCAGGGGTGGAAGGTTTCAAATTTCACACCAAATTTCATACATATGCACAGCTGTTGCTGGTAAAGAAATGGGCAGCTATGGACCTTCCCTACACCCATCCTGCACATCCCGAGCTGGTTTCTCTACTGTTTTTCCCTCTTTGTGTCCCCTTTTTCACCACTTTCCTATCTCCCCATTTTCTTTTCTTTAAAAGAAATTAGTGCGGGGGTTAGCGGAAGTAAGCACTTTTAAGCAGTAGTAAGTGAGATTAAGCAAGTGTGCACATGTGTGCGCTTAGCTAAGCATCGCACAAACCAGCGCAAACCCACTTACAACTGCTTAAAAGTGCCTTAGTCACTCTGTATGACAAGGCTCTTGTACTGCTCAGCAGCAAAATAAAAAAAACTTGTCAGTCTCAAACCCGGGACCTTGGACTCACCAGTCTGCATGAAGTACCATTACACCACAGCCGATATACAATAACTTAGTGCTGAAAGCAATTTATCATGCATTACCATGAGTGCATGTAAAGGGAAAATAGCAATGGCATAACACAAATCGTGTTCTGTGGGCCTTAACCAGCAGATGTTGTTGAATTGCATGACATGACTGTGAAAAGAGAATCAGCCATGCTAGTAGGGAATAAAGTTACAGTAGCAGCTTACAAACCCCACACAGTATCAGGGCAGGATAAACACTGGCATATTTGCATAGGTCACAGGCCAGACCTCCCAACAGTGACTGCTCTACAGTGATGACCTTGATTTGTAAACAAATGTTAGCTGTGCCCCTCTGACTCCCTGGGAAATGTACTAACAGTAGGCAGAAAGGTGGTGAATCTCACTTAATAACAAATGTCAATAAGTGAGAGTAGACACCGCTTGCACGTCAGAAAAGGTGTAGTAATAGAAATGCTCTGAATCACCCAAAGTCTGAACTGCAAAATGTCTGAACTATATGACAGGTGTATCCTAGTTATATGTACCTTACCCTGAGGCTGTTCAAATATATACGTGAGTATCTGAAGCCTGGAAGAGTCAGAAACACACAGGCATATCATGTCTGCTGTTACACACTCTGCAAATAGCTGTAGAATGAATCCCACAAGCATGCCCTTATGTAGAAGTACAACACAGAAATAGCAAAGGATGTAGCCATGTACTGCTAGCAACCACCTGTGACAATGCCATTGTTCAGGTGCTGAAACCACTGCTGTGGTACACAGTCAAAGAATACTAGGCTGACCTCTGTCTACCATCTGGATATGTCCACAGGTGGGAGCTACTCAGACAGACTACAAGCCTTCATAGACTTACAGGTGCACAGCAACTCTGCATGTTCAGTAAGATAAACATCACACAATAATAAATAATGCACACTGCAGTTCTGCACCCCTACCCAAAGGTACTATATACCCGTGTAGTCAGGCACAACCAAGGGTGTAGGTAGGCATACACAGTCCAGAAATATGTCCAGTCATCTTGAGCAGACTGTGCTAATGCCAACACAAACCACAAACTGTTCAGATGTGAGTAACGTACTAATGACAGTATAGCAGTTCACAAACAGTGCATGTGCCTGATATTCATAATTGGTAGTACAACATACTTAGATGTCCTCACCACTCTCTCATGGGTGGAAGGTTTCAAATATCCCACCTAAATTATTGCATATGCACAGCTGTTGCTGGTAAAGAAATGGGCAGCTATGGACCTTCTCCACACCCATTGTGCATATCCCAAGCTAGTTTCCCTACTGTCTTCCCCTCTTTGAGCACCCTTTATCACCACATTCCAATCTCCCTATTTACTTTTCTGTCAAAGACATGAGCGCCGGGGTTAGCAGAAGTGAGCACTTGTAAACAGTAGTAAGCGGGTTTGCACCAGTGTGCGCATGTGTGCGCCTAGCTTAGTATTGCTAAGATATGATAAGCTATGCCAAGCTTAGCTAACTATTGCTAACATTCGCTTAGCTTAGTATTGCTAACATAAAATAAGCTAAGCTAAGCTTAGCTTACTATTGTTAAAATGCACTAAGCTAAGCTAAGTGGTGCTTAGCATTGCTAAGCATCGTGCAAACCCACACCAACTCGCTTACAACTGCTTAAAAGTGCCTTTGTCACTCTGTATGAAAAGGCCCTTGTATTGCTCAGCAGCAAAATAAAATACCCTTGTCAGTCGCAAACCCCACACCTTGGACTCACCAGTCTGCATGATGCACCACTAAGCCACATCAGATATACAATAACTAGGTGCTGAAAGAAATATAACATGCATTACAAGGAGTGAATGTAAAGGGAAAATAGGGAAGCCATAGGAATACATTGCAATAAAGAAATATGTCATGCATTACAAGGAGTGAATGTAAAGGGAAAATAGGAAAGACATAGGAATACATGCAATAAAGACATATAACATGCATTACAAGGAGTGAATGTAAAGGGAAAATAGGAAAGCCATAGGAATACATTGCAATAAAGAAATATGACATGCATTACAAGGAGTGAATGTAAAGGGAAATAGGAAAGCCATAGGAATACATTGCAATAAAGAACTATAACATGCATTACAAGCAGTGAATGTAAAGGGAAAATAGGAAAGCCATAAGAATACATTGCAATAACTACTGATGTATGCCAGTTAATTCCCTAATTCCAAAAGAAAGTACATACTCCCATGTATCCAGTGTTAGCATTAGGAGGTGTGAGTAAACATACACTCTGAGAAGAGTGCACTGGAAGAAGCAACAGCCAGGTTTCAGTACAACATGCATTTCACTGGCTACAACCCAGCTTCAGATAATAGACATATACCAACCTTCTGACTGACACAACAGTGTCCACAGCAAACAAGCATGGTCCCCATCTTGCAAAACTGAAAGGCCTACGCCTACCTAACCTATCATTTTATAGCAGTGTCCTGAAATCACAGTGAGAACTGCAATTACCACACAGCAGGCTGCATGCAATTACTAAATGGTGGGCACCAATTGGTGCAGAGGCCATCACATGCACATGTGCAGATACCTACAAAAGCAGCCTGTACTTGCTGTCCACACATGCAATAATATCATTGCAGCAACTGGAGAGAGAGAGTGAGTGAGAGAGACAGACAGACAGACAGACAAACAAACAAACCAACAGAGGCAGTTGGAGACCAACCCAATAAATAACAACAAACAGAGGCAGTTGGAGACACCAACCCCAAAAAAAAAACAGAGGCGGTTGGAGACACCAACCAAAACAAAAGAAAAACAACAAACAGAGGCAGTTGGAGACACCAACCAACCAAAAAAAAAAAAAAAAAAAAAAAAAAAACAAACACAGGCAGTGGAAGACACCATCCTAAACAAATAAAAAAAAAACATCAACAGGTACAACAGACTGAGGTGAGAAATACAAAGGTAAGGTATGTAACACAGATGTATTTGCTGGCATTCGAATGATGTGTCTAAGGGTACTCTACATTCTGTGAACACTCCTTATGTGGTAGCAGTCTGTATCTATATGTATATGCAGATGTGCATAGGGCAAGGGACATACTGCAACTGTTAGTGAAGGCTGGACATATATATGTATTTGAAGGTTGCTATGTGCACATATCTATGTAGGTTGTAGTGTGTGGCATTGAAAACAGCAAGCAGTGCAGGTATATGTCATGTGGTGGTTAAATGCTGTGGGACTGAGTTACAGCCAGTGAGGTCTGCTATGGCTATATGGCCTGAGGACAGCGAAATGCATTCTGCACAACACTGTGCAATATTATTACATAATTGTTTGTCTCACAACTGTTCCATAATTGATATTCCCACCATGAAAGGTGGGCAGTATATTTGCATATATGTGCATGTATATGTACAGCAGTGGCTGTTTACAAGTATGTGTGTATATATATATATATATATATATATATATATATATATATATATATAGATATGCATATATACATATATACATATATATAGATATATAGATATGTAGATATATAGATATATACAGATATATATAGATATATAGAGATATACATATATATATATATATATATATATATATATATATATATATATCTATATATATAGATATACAGATATATATATATATGTATATATGGATATATATAGATATGTATATATATATATATATATATATATATATATATATATATATATATATATATATATATAGATAGATAGATATAGATATGTATATATAGAGTGATATATAAATTTATATGTATATAAATATTCATATATGTATATATATATATATATATATATATATATATATATATATATATAGAGAGAGAGAGAGAGAGAGGGAGACACAGGGTCAGACATATTGCAACAGGTGCCTGTTGACCAAGGCATGGACTGAACACCAGTGTTGATACTGCAGTGCCATACCCCATTCCAAAACACTTTACCCACTAACTACCAGATAGGTGGTTGCCTGACTAACACTGAAGGTGTCAGAAGGGAACATGGGACACAGGTGGACAGTAGCCTCCCCTTTGATATTCACAGTGTCACATTAGTCTTGTAATCTGTCTACGTGGTACGTGTAATCACAAACGATGTGTCATGTACGGAAATATAGGTCAGTGTTCCCCTGTACTCATCACAATGCCTCATGTGGTATGTCCCTCACATGACAACTACAGCAAGTGGAAAGGCCATAGACATACCTCACAAAGGGTAATACTGCCCTGAAACACATACCCTATGCAGACTGACTCATATAACCACAGCTACAGTGCATTGTATACCGGCCACCCAGAGGTTACCTCTGCCAAACATACAGAGGTATGCCACACCCATAGCAGTCTGACAACCACCATGTCAACACCTCAC
Source organism: Protopterus annectens (assembly GCF_019279795.1). NCBI lineage: Eukaryota > Metazoa > Chordata > Ceratodontiformes > Protopteridae > Protopterus > Protopterus annectens. The sequence continues at coordinate 561,718,040 of NC_056737.1, read as the reverse complement.
AATCCCACCGGGCTACACGGCCTAGGTCCCTAGTCCCTGCAACCTCACTAAACAGCACATGCTGGAGGGATAGGCTCCTATTGGCAAATATGCCATACTCTGGAGTAAACCACTCAGCATGAACAAACAAGGCTCCTCAGTAGCAGATGTCAGACATACCCCTGATGATTGTCTGGGGGATAGGTAACAAGCCCTGGGAATCACCTCTGTGTATCCGGTTGACAGGAGGAAGTGAAATCTAATTACATGTGTGTCACAGGCCAGGGTAGCATATGGCTAGGCTGCTGTAGGCCCCAGGGACAATAGCGTATTACCTACTTATGACACAATGTACACAGACATGTACACAGTGCAATACCTGCTATGTGAGGTAGAATGGGTGTGACAGTGAATGTGTGCAAGGTCTGTGATGGTGTGATAGCTAAGTGTGAGGTTGTTTCTGTCATGGTCGTTTGTGTCCTGAGTGTGAGGCCAGAGAAAGATGTGTCAGTTATTGGGATGCAGACATAGTAGGATGGTATATGTTGTGACGTAGTTCCTTGTATCCCATCATAGGCTGAAGCAATACATGTATTTATTTATTTTATTTATTTTACATTTGTTGACCGGGCTAGTCTAACTGGATATATGTCCATTTTCAGTAGAGGCCCGGGGAGAAAAGCTCCTGCAAGTTACAAAGACAATTATACAATATAACAGTAGACAAGTTTACAGAAAAATCATTAGATACAATAAAAAAATGACATGAAATAAAAACACTTAGTAACAATTTTAGTAAGGGATACTCATAAAAAAGAAGTAAGACTTTTTTTTTTGTTGTTATGAGGTTAGAAGATAGGGAAGAGCAATAGTTATCAGATGAGAGTAGAAGTTCACTTTTATCAGGGAAGTATACACTATAGTAGCATGAGCAATAGGAATCAAGTTTAGTTATGAAATTTTTGTATATTGGGTATAATCAGTCAGGGTTGGAGCAGGGACAAAGCCAATGATTCTTTAGATATTCTTTAAGATGCTTTTTGAATAGATGTGTGGAGGCAAGTGAAGACAGTTCAGTTGGAAGTTGATTCCAGCTTTTACCTACTGTGTTGGAAAAGAGTGAGTTCCCTGCTTTGTTGTTTGATTTGACATTAGAAACTAGAGGTTTGCTTGCTGAGTGAAGTGTAGGGAGATTTTTGTAGGGGGCGATTAGATTAGTGAGGATTGGTGTATTATTGGGGTGATAGAGGATTTTTTGGGTTATCACAAGTTGCTGATAGAGTAGCTTATTATTCAGTTCAAGCCATCCCAATTGTTTGAGGTTATGACAGTGGTGAGTTCTATAGGGGGAACAGGTAGCAAATCTAGCTATGTTGTTATGACAGGTGGAAAGTTTATTAATGTTATTTCTAAATAGATTAGTATAAATTGCAGAAGCATAGAAGAGGGGTAGAGGAAAGGTGGGTCTGTGCAAGAGTAATTCTGGCTGGAAGGGTAAGGAAGGGCTTGATTCTATAGAGAGCGCCTAATTATTTGTTGACAGTTTTTATTGTTGAATTAATGTGTTCATCGAAGCTAAGGGAGTTGTCAATTGTAACTCCCAGTAAGCGGGTAGAGGTATCAGGGACTATATTAGTGCCATTGCTAGAGGTTACTACGAAGTTAGGGACAGACGATTTAGGAGTAGGAGTAAAGAGTAGTAGTTTTGTTTTTTTGTGGTTCAGAAGGAGGCAGTGTTGCATGAACCATTTTTCAACAGTGTTTAATACTGATTGGGTTTGGAGTTTTAGAGAGTTTATGGATTTGGCAGAAAAAATTAATGTTGAGTCATCTGCATATTGGATGCAAGTGGCTTGTGGAATATTGGTATGTAGATTGTTAATAAATAATGAGAAGAGAAGAGGACCTAAAATCAAGCCTTGAGGTACACCAATTATCACTGGGAGGGAAGAAGAAAGAGTATTATTCCAAAGGACAGCCTGCTGTCTGTTTTCAAGATAGGATTTAAACCAAAGAAGTGATTGTGAGTCAAGTGATTGGGCTTTTAGGATTTCAATGAGTAAGTTATGATTCACCATATCAAAGGCCTTTGAGAGGTCTATAAATAGGGCAGAAGAGAAAGTATTGTTGTTGCGATTTTCATTAATAGAGTTGGCGAAGGATAGTAGAGCAGTAGTAGTGCTGTGGAATGGTCTAAAGCCATGTTGGCAATTGGCAAGCAGATTATTGTGGATAAGGTGGTCAAGTAGCTGTCTATGTATGCATTTCTCCATTATTTTAGCAATGGGTGAGAGTAAGGCTATAGGCCTAAAATTAGATAGCTCAGTAGATGAGCCGCCTCTGTGTAGGGGGATAATGTGGGAAACTTTCCATATGGATGGGATTTTGCTTTCAGAGATAGTTCTATTTATAAGGATGGAGATGGGGTAGGCAATGGCTTTAGCTGCTATTTGTAGGTATTCTGCTGGAAGGCAATCAGCAGACGGGGTGCAGGGTTTGAGTTTTTGAAGGAATTTAGAAATGAGGAATGTAGGAACAGGTTGTAAATGAAAAGTATGAGTTGTAGGATTAGGGGTGTTTAGAGGCAATGTGGTGCTTGGTGGTATAGAATTTGCAAGGTTTAGAATGGCTTCAGTAAAATAGTTATTGAAAGCATCTGGAATCTGGTTGGAGTTATTTTGGAATCCAGAAGGTGAAGGAGTTTTAGAGTGTCCTGGTTGAAGTAGTTTGTTAATGCCTGACCAGAATTTTTGAGGTTGTGCTTTTTTGGGATTGAAGGAGTTTAGAGTAGTAGTCTTTTTTATCTCTGAGAATGTCTTTCTTGGTGGCGTTTCTTAATTGTTTGAAATAAAGGTGATTTGATGGACTTTTAGAAGCTCTCCATTTATTCCAAATTTGAGGTGGATCTTTTGTACATGTATACTCAGTAAGTGGTACTGCTGGTGAATCCAGCCGACATTTGAACTGTTGTACCAAGTGAAGCTGTAGGCCTAAACAGCACAGTATGGTGTATGTTCACATTCCCTGGTAACACTGTCTTGTGTGTTTCCTGTAGTCTGCACAGATTACATTCCTCAGGCATAGGTATCTGTAAGTAGGGGCACACAGTACTGTAAGGTACATAGCAAATGCTCATCTGTGTTAGCATACATTTGTGTGTTGTATGAATGTCTGATGTGTGTGTAATGATGCCTGTACCATGTCCGCAATCACATGTGTGATGCAGGGTTTGCGTGTGTACCTAGCAACATGTATACTCTGTTACAGCAGTATGCCAGCTATATTAACAACTGTGCACATATGTTAGGTAGGGGTATGGCATCAATGACTAGGATGGGTTACTGGTTATACTGTAACTGTACTTCACATTCATTGCAATGGATGACATATTTCTGCATGCATTAGCTTGATATGTACCCCCCTGGGAAGGCTGTGCATTGGATCCCAAACAGTGAGCCGAGTACTGGTGTATACTGGTGTGTCATATGGAGTGTGGCAGGCACTGTCAGCCAGTTGTGGGCTGACCACTGATATGTGGTATTGAATGTGTGTATCCTCTGACAGACAAACAGATGCTATATATGGCAGTTAACTGATATCTGTACTGTATAATGTTAAGTGTGCCACATGACTTGCTCACACATATTGTTTACTTGTCTTCCAAGCTTATGGCTCATCACAGGAACCCCTGCTACATAGCTGCAGAGGAACAGGAAATCCACAACAGCCTGGTTCAGCACTATACCCTGCTGTTTTCAAGGGCCAGCCAGCACCAGCAGGAGCGTACTGCACTGTGGCAAGAACTTGTTCATTGGGTAAATGACATAGGCATGCATAACCGGACATATGAGCAGGTATGCCATCACTGCAGTGATTTATTTAGACATGTCCGGCGGCATGCATCTGATATCCACAGACAACAGCTTGCCACAGGTGGTGGGGTGGCCATACACCCCCCCCCTCACCAGAGAGGAGGAACTGCTGCTAAGTGTGGTGGCTCCTGGCCTACAGCAACAACAACATCACACATGTGTCGTCATGGAGGCCGGAGCCACCCAGCATGATGACATGGAGAGTGCAGGTAACATGCCCTAGCTGTAGACTACTGTTACCTGTATTGTTAGATTATGCATGTGTGAGATGTGTATTGTGTTTAGCAGTTGTGCTGCCTATTGTGTGCAATACTGATAATTTGAATAGTATCTGTACACCTATGCCTGTTGTTCTACTGTAGTTTAGCACACTCACAGTAGCAATGCCACAGTTGTGGCCACTGACAAACTGTGTCATATTCTTGCAGGTCCCTCTGGTGTGACAGCAGGGGAGACGTTACATGCTGATGAGTGTGTTAACACTTTAAACTTGGTATTGAACTGTGCATTTCATAGGTGAGGTGTAGGCCATGTACACATAACACACCTATACATAATGCATGCTGTGCATGTTTGCTGTGAGATGTGAAACAACTCAGTAATGTCAGTAGCTGCCTCAATCACATGCAATGCACAGAGTATCAGACACAAATGTGGCAACACTGCACTGCACATTGGATAGGCATAGTTGACACCCATGTACACAACATAACATGTTTGTCATACGCAGTACACCTCAACATGCTACACATAGTGTAACCAGACACCTGCTGCCAGGTCACACTTCAATATTCCACATGTCATTTACACACCACACATACTATACCTGAGGGGTATGGGCCTAGCATGGGGCTGTGCAACACTCCTCAACACATAACACAGTCATGTTAGGCAATGCTCCCTAATGGACACCTCACACACCCTTGTGCAACGTGGCTGTGTAATTGTTAACTTAGCCACAGTACTGCAGTTCAGGTATAGCATGCTAGGTGGTGGTCTAGCACACTTTAGTGACCACACGATGCAAGATGATGATGGCTAATGGTACTACACCCCATACTGTTACAATGACCATGTCCAGGATTGGTATCCCATCACGTATACATGCACCACTCATCCCGTGTGTACATAGCATGCATGTGCTACACCTGTGTCCACAATTATCTGCTACAGACACAGACACTGCAATCAGACATGGAAATCCATGTGACACACAGATAACACATACAGCCATGGTATATATACCTGTGTATGGTGCACAGGACATTGCAGAGCTTATAATAATTGCACAGAAATGTCATGTCCTTGTACACATTGTGTTCCAGGGTGTAGGCAATCACTGAACATGTACACACATGCACCACAGCCATGTACACTGTCATTAACTATGGCTGTCTACACTCACACTGCATGGAATTGATCAACACTTATTCTGCATGCTGACACGTGTACGTGACTGTTTGCCTTGTGATACTGTCACCCACCTTCAACCAGTATAGAGTATGATTTGGATTTCTGTTGTGTGTGTGTATCTGCTGTAGTGAGGAGTGTGCATTGTTCCTGTGTTCCTGTGTGCATGTGCTCCTGTGTTCATGTGTTCCTGTGTTCCTGTGTGCATATGTGCCTCTGTGCCTGTGTGCATGTGTTCATGTGTGCATGTGTGCATGTGTGCATGTGTTCATGTGTGCATGTGTGCATGTTTGCATGTGCAGACCGTATCGTGTGTTTCCTGTCTTCCTCTCACAGGTGCTAAGGTAGGGCTTGGCGAAAGCAGCAGGTGACCTAAAGCCACTGCCACGGATAGTGGTGATGATGGCACATGTATTTTGGCACAGGGAGATTTGACAGGGTCTGCCATTGGTCTACCAATCGACAGTACACAGCGTTCAACCCCATCTATGCGTAAACTTATACTGCCATTACATCCCTCACCACTAATGGCCATAGGGGAGGGACAGCATACAGTTGGCATTGACCAGGAGAGTGTGGTACCCATGGCACGTGCATCCCCTCACAGCAGCCATAGCCATAGACCCGGAATGGTACCACATAGGCGGAGGTCCAGGGGTTCTCGGGGGAGCACCACTTGATGTATTGCCCCTGCCATGCATGCCCTCACGGGTCTTACGATGACCACTATGTTCCAGGCTGTAATGAAGGCTCAGGCATGTATGGAATGGTACACCAGGCAGGGACTTAGGGCGCAGAGGGCACATAACACCGCTATCAATGACAGCATCTGTGACCTTGTCAGTGCCATCCGGACATACACCGAGGTCATTGATAGACGTTAGGGGAGACAATAGATGCCCTCCACAACATGTCTCCCTCAAGCCAGGACTGTGCGGGACGGTTGCAACATCGACATGGATGCATGCCAGCAACAGCAACAGCTGGCAGTGGTCGCGGATGGCCTACAGCTCACAGCTGCTCCCATAGTGGCAGTACCAGCCCCAGCATTGCTGGGGCTGGCCTGTCCATTGTCCGTCCCAGTAGACCATGTGCACAGGGCTCTGGCCAGTCCCAGCAGGGACATGGGTCTAGTCATCATACCTCTGCCTCTGATGACAATACCCAGTCAGGGTTGGTACCTGATACTGTCTGTAGCACCCCTGCCACACACAGATACTGTGCCCGTGGCCAGAGACAGTGATCTGTACAGCCAAGCAGGTACAGTCTGTGGCTGTCCCACAAACCACCATATATGGCAGCCACATGGTGGAGCTGTGTGCATGCAGACACACACACATTAAGCAAACAACTAGGGGTCACACATACACACACACACACATTACATCAACATTGTCCCATGCTGTGCTGTTGTCCTACACACACACACACACACACACACACACACACACACACACACACACACACACACACACACACACAGACATGTCGATTGGATGGGTCAATGTCAGGCTCTGGCAAGCAACAAAATGCCCTGTGCATATGATGATACCTGTGCCACAACCTGTCATCTGCATTATCAATGGAGGGACAGGCTAACATGGTGCTGATGCACAGGATGACACTATAGCAGCGTAGCAATAATAGCGAGTTGTCAACAAGGAAGTCTAACTACATCCTTGTAGGTATATCTGAGCAGACATTATGTATCAAAGCTCTGATTGTCAATGTAGCATTGTTTACACCACTGTTAGGTCTGAGTATGTATTATCCACCCATGTGCCTCTTGGCTGATGTGTGATGTGTTGCCAGCATGTGTTAGCGAGTAGACAGTATGTGTGTGATGTGTGCAGTACAGATTAGCAAGTGTACATCTGTGAACATGGTGGGTGCGCACTGTCTGGATGTACGTGCATAGTGGACACATGGGATGTGTGGCATACCCTGTCCTACACATTATTAACATCCCATTGCATCTTTCAATGGCCAGTATGCATTCTACTACAGTTATGTACTAACATGGGTAGATGTGTGTATGACATGGGTTGACACTATGCTGCGGGTGATACCGTTAATATCAGTCAATGATTTGCAGTCTGGTAGTATACACAACCTCAACAGCATGACAATAAGCAATCATTGGATGATGTCCTGACAAATGACACACAGTAGTAGGGAACCCAGTATCAATTGGATCCTTCCGGTGTTACACTATAACACTAACCAGTGGTGATGACTGACACCCATTACTGTGACCACACCTGTGTGTCATATAGCCCCCTTAGGTACATGCAGACACACTAGGGATGTGTCCATCCAAATCTGGGAATGCATAGAATGGCCTACAATGCATTCCCTGGATGGGACGCATATCCTACACAAGGGTATCATACAGACAGATACCTGTTGTGTGATACATGCTGTATAGCAGTAAGTCAACTATGGCATAGTCATCCTCATGTACTATACATACTATCCCGTCAGTACCACACTGGTGGTAGCCCTCAACATGTATGTTGGGTACCATTGTGTACATACAGACCCATGTTATATCATGTGTCCCTTCATATCCATATATCCATAGGTATTGTGGAGTCCGAAGGTGTATCACAGACATTAGAGCCCTGAATGCATATCCACAAGGCAGTCATACACCTATAAAGACTGCCCATTCTTGGCAGATTTGTTGTGTATGACCATGTCTGACATATACCCCAGACATATACCCTCACTCACACTACTCTTAAGTAACTGTCATGGGTGTGTGTGCCACAGATGACCTTGGCCACAGAACACAACAGTGGATGGCCATGTCACACACATACATATATGACCTACGATCTGAGTAGCAGCGGCATAACCTGTCAATGGAAACAAATGTATTCATGTAGTATGCAGGCTTTACACCTATGTAGTGATTGAGGGGACATGTACACATATATATTTGCCACGCAGATACCTGATGTCTGCAATGCACTTACTGTTGTCATCATACTATGTCATACAATAGTAAAAGCAAAGTCCACACCGTGTTGACCAACAGTGACACACACACACAGTCAGCATTTGCAGGATTCAAACCCCTACCTAATTATGTTATGATACTAGGAAGAGACACATTAACACAGCACGCTATTTGCTTTACTGGCTGGTTTCCCTTCTCCTGCTGTATTTGTAGGATGGTGACATCATCAGACTTTCAAAAGAGGAATGTACCTCTTTTAGTGTGTTTTCACAGTCTCCAAAAAGGGCACTCCTTTCAAAGACAATTGCACACATACACACTGTTTGCAGGATTCAAATCCCTACCTAACTACATTATGACACTAGAGAGAAATGCACTAACACAGTGCACTATTTGCTTTACTGGCTGGTTTCTCTTTTCCTGCAGTATTTGTAGGATGGTGACATCGTCAGACTTTCCAAAGAGGAATGTACCTCCTTTACTGAGTTTTTCCAGTCTCCAAAAAGGAACACCTCTCAAAGGAAACTGCACACATACACACACACACACACTTTGCAGGATTCAATCCCCTACCTAACTATGTTATGATACTGGAAAGAGACGCAGTAACACGGCATGCTATTTGCTTTACTGGCTGGTTTCCCTTCTCCTGCTGTATTTATAGGATGGTGACATCATCACACTGGACATGATGATGTGTGTACACTTTGTTTTATGCCATTCCAGGAATGGTCCATGTGGGTCAGCAGGTGTCAACAGCTTGAACATGACCTCAGTATCCTTACCTTTTGTGATCTATCTGTGGACACATTGACATTCCGTCATATGTCAACACATATTTATGCACAGCTTCTTGGTTTTGTGGATACTACATGTGACTAGGATGTTGATTAAGGGCTATTCAAAGTCTATGTGACACTTGTGCAGATGTGTTCATTGATGTATGTCCTGGGTGGCTGCCTTGCAAACAGTCTAGCATGTTTGGGAGCCATGATCCGCACATGAACATACCACAGTTGGTAGGGTTGTGTGTGTATCAGCTTCCAATAGCTCTGTTTATGACTGCAACCATGATGGACTCCATGACCTTGCAGATCAGACCTCATAGGCATACTGGACTTGACTTCCCATGGTGTGTTGTGCACCAACACTTGTGGGGAGTGCCATATGTAGCTGTGACACATTCAACGGTTCCACATCCTGTGTAGGGAGTGCGGCTCCACTGACTGTTCAGGTGCATGATCTGCTTGTTCGGTAGTTTGTGCATGACACATATTGGGAATCAATGTATTCCACCTGCTGCCATGCTTTTGGCAGTGGGGGTAGCTGCTCATCCATTCTACATGTGATATCTCCTGGTATGATGATGTGGACTATTGTCAGTGGGGGATGGGTATGTACATATGGGCCTGTCTGTCATGATGTCGGCATTGACACTCAGGTGCAGTTGGCCCTGACTCAGGACATATATGTGTGTACATTGATATTAATGACATAGCTGAAGGAGATGTCATGATTCAGTCTGGACTCCTTCTCAGCTCCTCTTTACAAAACACTAACAAACATGAGCACTAATCCCTGTTATACTCTTTTACATGCTTAACACCCTACTGATCCTTTGTGATCAGGCTACAGAGTATGTCATGATAATATCCTGGCATGTCCAAGGGTGGGTTTTGTGTGTACTCTTCAGTCCAGCTAGTGGATATTGTGATATTGACACAATGTCACATCTGCCTCATGTACACAGACAACCCTCTCCTCCTCCCGACAAACTCAGATATATGTGTGAGATGCACCTATATAGACATACAGGGAGCTGAACGCTCTCAACCCATAACTGGCACAGTCTATCAGGTGGTGAAGGTAACCACACACACCACATATCAGTCTCATATATCCTCTAGCAACAGCACTCAAACCAGATTAGCACACATTGACATACTCGGATGCTGTAAGTGTACTCTACCTAAGCCGCAGAGACCTCCAAAGCAGACACACACACACCTGCTACCCCGCTACAATACCCACATATCACTAAGTTCACATGTCAGTGGGCCACACAGTCACTGCCCTTCAGGCTAAACAACACACCTAATACACTTGTAATAGGTGACACTTATGTTCAGACACACTGACGTACCACTCACCAGCCATGACAAGGGAATAGTCACTTTGGGCTGTCTGTTGGGTGCTAGGATCTGCCACATAACACAGGCAGTCAGGTCACTCCAAAGCAAGTACAAGACTGGCAACATCATTGTCCATGCTGGTGTGTGTAACCTCAGACGTTACTCCCTGGATCACATGACATGATACATGGAGGTACACTCAGATCATGTAGCCCAGGCCATTATGACCCTGAACTTGTCTAGTATCTTACACCCACCAATTATGATGTCGCAGTATATGGACACACATATCACATTTAACAGTTGGCTAACAAATTTGTTTCATTCATAGGGGATATAGTGTCTATCAGAGTATGGTGACATGCTCAACATGCCACGTAGCTTCACTATGGACAGCTTGCAGCTGTCACCCTTGGACTTTGGTATGCTGGCTATGGCTCTTGCTACCACCAGAGTGCCTTTTTTAAGCAGGGCTCAGAAGACAAACCCACCTCCATAGACATTACAGGTTAAATGAAACTAAGGGTAATGCTGCTCAACAACAGTTGTGTTAACCTCATATTGTGGCCACTCAGGACTCTCCTCAGTATGGAGGAAAGCAATATCTGTGCACTGACAGACACCTGGTTCAGGCTCGCTTATGCACACCAGCACTACCAGGTTATGTTTCATACCATGCTGTCTGACAACAATACTTGGAACAGACAACACAACTAGAGGGAGTATCCATATACATCACAGATACACACACCTCCAAGTTAGTAGCACTGCACAAAGCATCACAGACCATACATATACAACTACCATTGTGCAATACTGCCTTTCAGTTTGTTGCCTGCTACAGAACACACTCCCAAACTCAGGAATCACCCTCGGCTTTTGTGGGAACTATGGAGAATATGAAGGTCTCCACAGACACCGTTATATTGTGTGACTTCATATACACACATATTGACTGGGGATACTACTCAAGCCCCGACAACCTCACCCAACAGTCACTACAATTTGTGGACTCATATGCTTTGGCACAACCAGTCAGCACAGCCACAAGGAGGAATACATATTGGACCTGCTCATCACCAACATGGGGACTCTATGTTCCACACCAGCAATATACCCCTCATTGGTAAGGTCAGAACATACATGTATCTCACAGGACATACATATACCCTCCACACACCCATCCTGGGTAATCTTGGTGAACTTCTCTTGAGCCAACATCTCACTTCATCAAAGCATGGTGGTATCCTTCAGAGATCCTGAGACAGTGGCATATATGGCTCACACTGCTGCATCCTTTACATACACATTCTATGGTCACCTAGTGGACTGCATGGATTGTGCTATCCCAAATAACAACAAGACCCACTACTACAATGGCAGGGGACTTGTCTGGTAGACCCCAGCCATTAATAAGATGTAGAATGTCAGGAGGACGCTACTACATGATAGAGCACAATCCCAGACTGGGAAGGCATCTGTGATCTGTACTAGCAGACAGCTACAATCACTCATGGAATTTTCTAAGGGCCGCTTCTACCAGACCATTGCACCTGACACATAGGACTATCACACGGCCTTCTTCAGTTATGTCAGGAACCTGTGTGGACACTCACTGATATGCTGTGACTTACTGCATACTGACTAAACCTACCCTGAACCCACTGGCATTGCCTACATCCTGGCAAACAGGTTCAGTGCAGATGTCTCCCACCCATCCCACCTAAGGAGCAACTATCCATCCCAACAGAGTGTAACCTCCCTGACATCACACAGTAACAGGTGAGTGCTGCCCTCCCCACAGCATACATCACAGTATCAATATGACCAGATGGTGTCCTAGCCTGCATCATACACGAGCATCATGACAAACACAACCCTCACATTACATCACTGTTCAATATCGGAGTTACCACAGGATATGCACCCAAGGAATGGCATACTGGGACAGTGGTCCTGCTCCACAGAGTTGGTGCCACAACAGACCACAGACAATATTGCCCTATAAGCCTATGTAGCCTGTTCTGCAAAGCTATGGAGCATATTGTCATAGGACTCCTACACATAGACATCGGGAACCTACAGACACTGTATCCTACTCATTTCAGCATTGTTGTGGGCAGATCTTGCCTCTTGAACCTGTAGGTATTCTTTAAATGGCTAACAGGTCCATCGACATAGGGATGGCTATCCACACAGCCTACCTGAACCTTGCAAAACCATTCAACACAATAATCCACTGGGCCATTATGCGTAGGCTCACCAGTGTCAATTTGGACACATATCTCACACAATGGATTGATACCTAGATCAGGGATAGCACCCACATGGTCAGGATTGCAGGTGCCATGTCTGATAATATATAAATGAGAAATGCAACCATTCAAAGGTCTCCAGACGAAAAACCAAGAATATTTGAAAAAAACAACCAGATGGAGACCACCACGATATAAATAAACTAATTTATTGTGTAACGAGTGCTTTCACGTGCATCCAAGCATGCTTCCTCAGGTTTATACAACTTTACTCCATTAGATAGCTTTTATATACTTCTAAACCATCCACTAATTAACTTTAATTTAATCAACTGATGAAATCATTTAATTAATTAATTAAGCTGTTAAAACCAATAAGGCATCCTAAAAAACAAGCATAAGTAAAGATGTGTGTTATTTATTTAAAGCACATAGCAGTATTATTAAAATGTATTCATACATACATATAAGTGTACATAACATCATAAGAGCATCATAGAACATCCTAATCAAAATTCAATAAAAATAAAAATCAGAATAAAAACGACTGTTATAATATATAATGTGAAAATGTAAATAAGTGTATATGAATAAAAGATATATATTATATGCATTGGTATTGAAAAAATAGAAAAAGAAAAAGAAAAAATTAAAATACTCTAATGAAATTGCATGTATAATATAATAAGTGTATTGAATAGACTATAATATATCATAGCCTAAAGTTAATCTTAAATTCTAATCACGTGCAGTTAGAACAGGTTTGATGCTGATATGTTGATTCAAACCTGATTCAATATGTGCCATCAGTCTTAAAATCCATCTCAGCTCATCTGTTTCTAAGTAATTCATCCTGTCACCACCTCTCTTATTAGAGCCTACCACCTGTATAACTCTAAACCTGAAGCTATGGCTAGGTTGAATAGCAACATGTTTAGCTAAGGCATTATTTGGGTTTAATTTCTTAATGTCATATATATGATTATACACTCGATCCCTTAGCCTTCTTGAGGTCATACCCACATAGAATGCCAAGCATTCTGTACATGTTGCTAAGTAAATCAGGTTAGTAGTTTCACAAGTAGCATAAAAGCTGGGTGTGTAAATATAATTAAGAGAGGGATGAACAAACTAATTGTCACTAGCTATATATTTACACATGTTACACCTATTGCATGGGAATGTACTGTGTCTCAGAGTTTGCTTATCTATATTACTAGTTAATAAATCAGTTTTATCGATACATAAAAGCCTCTTTAAATTCTTTCTATTCTTATACCTAAAATTGGGTTTTGCCCCTACTAGTTTAAGGCACCTATTGTCTACAAGTAGAACATTCCAATTTTTCTTAATAATGTCAGTAATATAACTTATATCACTGGTATATCTTGTGGTAAAAAATACCTTGTTTAAATCATAATGAGTCCTATATTTATATCTAGTCTTAAAATATCTTGGAACAACAGAAGCCTCTATATCCATAGGCATAGAACCCATGACAGAACAGTTTGACATACATAGCTGTGAAACATTGTAACCTCTCTCTTGGAATAACTCTCTTAAATAATCTAGCTGCAGACTCCTATCACTATTATTTCTACATAAACTAGAAATCCTCTTACATTGGCCCCTAACAATATTGGGGAACATATGGCGTGGATGCATACTATCATAGTGTAGTAATGCATTCCTCCAGCAAGGCATCCTATATAAAGTAGTTGAAATCAGACCTTCTGTGCTTTTATTTATTGTAATGTCAAGAAAATGTATCTCCTGAAATGATGTCTCCAATGTAAATATTAGAAAATCAGTTGTAGATTCTAGATGAGTAACTAAATCATGTAATAGGGCTAATTCTCCATCCCAGACAATTAATATGTCGTCTACAAAACGTCTATATAGCAAAACATGCTGAAAAAAAGTACTATTAAACAAATGAGTACATTCCCAATGATACATCACTAAATTTGCATACGAATTTGCACATGGGGTGCCCATAGCTACACCCCATGTTTGTGCATATAGTGTATCGCGGTACATAAAGACGTTATTGTTCAGTACTAAATCCAAAAGAGTACAAATGACCAGCTGTGTATCATTATCAAATGAACCTATATTAAGTAGAGCTTCCCTAATTGCCTCTCCACAGCGTACATCACAGTATCAATATGACCAGATGGTGTCCCAGCCTGCATCATACATGAGCATCATGACAAACGCAACCCTCACATTACATCACTGTTCAGTATCGGAATTACCACAGGATATGCACCCAAGGAATGGCGTACTGGGACAGTGGTCCTGCTCCACAGAGTTGGTGCCACAACAGACCACAGACAATATTGCCCTATAAGCCTATGTAGCCTGTTCTGCAAAGCTATGGAGCATATTGTCATAGGACTCCTACACATAGACATTGGGAACCTACAGACACTGTATCCTACTCATTTCAGCATTGTTGTGGGCAGATCTTGCCTCTTGAACCTGTAGGTATTCTTTAAATGGCTAACAGGTCCATCGACATAGGGACAGCTATCCACACAGCCTACCTGAACCTTGCAAAACCATTCAACACAATAACCCACTGGGCCATTATGCATAGGCTTGCCAGTGTCAATTTGGACACATATCTCACACAATGGATTGATACCTAGATCAGAGATAGCAACCACATGGTCAGGATTGCAGGTGCCAAGTCTGACTATACACCAGTTACACATGGCATTCCACACAGCTTGGTCCTGGGATCTCTCTTGTTCAGTATATATTTGTCTTACGTACAGGCTTTTACAGGAGGAATATGGCTGAACATGTCTGCACTTGACTGCAAACTGGGTGCCATGATCAACTTTCCAGCTGCCACATGCATACTCAATCAGGGTCTCACAGAGATGGATGACTGGTGCCTGAGTCATGGCCTACAGCTAAATGCCATTAGTTGCATAGTCATCCCCTTTGGGAGTAACAACATGCCCACACATTACCACATAGGTAGTACTCCATTACATACGGTAGGAGATGTTAGGGGTTTGGGGACATCACATGTTCATACTGTCGCCTTTAACATTCACGTTGTCAAGGTGGTTGGACACACCTTCTATGTGTGCCACCTTATCCCATATGGTTTCACATCTAGATCGAGTGAGGTCATTGTGCCCCTATACTCATCTCATCCATGCTTGGTTGCAATGCCACATTTGGGGTGTACCTTACCTGACACCTGCAGCAACTGTACTGGCCACAGACGGTCCTCACCAAGCAGATCTAGGGAATCACACAGATGCCCTGCATAGTTCAGATGCAGTAACTCCAGCTCTACTCAGTCACTTACCACCTACTCAGATATGATGTGTGCCTGTTGTTTACAGCTATACCCAAACCAGAATTACTGGACATGCTCCACCTCAGGATATCCAACTCCCTTGGAGCTACACACTTCAGGGACGTATACCTCAGCACAGATGTTAATAGGACATTGTGGAGGGACAGATTCTTATCCCAGAGGCTCCACTCACTACAGAATGTAATCCCAGTTTCACATAGACAGAGCCACCCACTGACCACCTACAGGAGACATCTTGACGACTGTATGGGTGATTGTATATTTACCCCTGGGATATCTTCAGTGTTCCTGCTAGACAGAGACACACTAGCATAAACGTACATGGGCTATCTTGTGTGACCTACTATTCACACGCACAGTGTAGTAATCTGACAGGGTTGCAAATGCCAAACATACTCTGGCTAGGCTTGTACATGCCCTAGGGCAGATAGCCTAGTATCGACCTCTGAACCTATGCTAATGTTCAAGATGCACAATGTTTATTGCTGATACTGTTTGCAGGTCTTTATCATCTTTGCTTTACCAGTTTCCATGAAGAACTTCAGTATCTGCAGAACATATTTGATTATGACAGGGTTCCACTATATTATAGATGTGTCTGTTGTCATATAACAGTGTGCACAGGGTGGATTGCTGTATAGTAACAGCTTCCTGGGTTAACACATGCAACTGCCAGATATGCGTGGCCCACTGCTGTACTCAGACATGGCCTAAGTGTGTGAGCATGCCCAGTTCTGACATTACATGTTTTGTTGCCTGACATTTATCTCATTTATTCGTGTGTGAGCATGCCCAGTGTGACCCTTCAGTATGTTGCTATCTGAGGTACACTACATTTGTTGATGTGTGTTAACATGACCAATATTAACATTTATACTGTGTGTGTGTTGGAAGTCAGGTTCTGTTCTCACTGCAGAACTCATCTTTGTGTCATAACTCAACAAGGATTATGCTGTGCCTGCAGGGTTTCCATGGAATACTTTGCATAGACTTATCAACATTCCATCATACAGGTGGACCACTGCAATACTGTCATGGCTTAGTGGTTCAGCACTTTGGCTATAGTGCACAGTATCCTGGGTTCGAGGCCCATCACTGATTTATATTTTCATACTGAGCAGACCACACTGCTTAAGGGCCTGTTAAGCAAATATGAGCATGTTGGCTTTTGTTCAGCTATGCCCTACTTAGACCAGGCTTGTCCGACATTGCTCAATATTCACCATCATTGCTGGACGTTGCCCAATATTACTGAACATTGACCACAGTTGTGCTAGTTGGTGTGTGCGATTTTGTTTGCATATACTACATGGTGGTAATTGCTGTTTAGCACTGCTTTATATTGCTTAACACATGGCATTCATGCCTTAGGTGGTGCTGCAGGGCTGCCTATGTCGGATGCACATACTACACTCCCTGCACATGTTTGGAAGCAGGTAGTGTCAACTTAGGCATCCCTTTTACTTTATGTGCAAGTCGGAGAGGGGTATCATTTCCAGAGTTCCTACTGAGCCAGTGTATGTGCTATGTGTTGCCTCTTTGCCAAGGCCAAAGCATACTGGGCAAGCCTCATTCTGCCTACTGGGGCAGGCTCAGGTTGTTCCTCCTCCGAGTCACGCTCTGCCTGTGATGGCCTTGGCAATGTTGGGGGGCTGTTTGGCCCAGGCCTATGCTGGTCCTACTGCAGCTGTTTTCGCAGGATCATATTATGTAGCATAGCACATACCATGGCAATTTGGGTACATGTAGTTGGTGAGTACTGCAAAGCTCCACCAGATGTGTTCAGGCACTGGAACCATGACTTGAGCAGCCCAAACACACGCTCTATTACATTACGTGTTTGTGCGTGTGCCTCATTATGGCGTTCCTGTTCAGGTGTGTGTGCATTTCTGATGGGTGTCATCAGCCACGGCTCCAGTGCATAGCCAGCTTCCCCCACTAGGTGACCATGTGGGTTGTGTCCATTGGCAAATGTCTGGTACAGCTGTGTCAGATGCCAGATATGGGAATCATGGTAGCTTCCAGGGCAGCCTGCACACACATTCAGTATTATGCCATGGGCATCACACATGACCTGGCAGTTGATGGAGGGGAAGCCCTTGCTGTTGAAGTAGACCCTACCCCGCTCGCCGGCTGTTGCTTTGATGCATATGTGCATGCAGTCTATTGCACCCACTACCTCAGGGTATTCTGCTATTTGCTGGAAGAGACGCATATTGCTGGTGAATACCTCACGGGAATTGGGGAAATATACATGATCACCGACATGTGCTGACATGGCATCCAGGAACTGGTGTAGTACCCTGGATGCTGATGCCTGTGATATCCCCATCATATCACCAGTTGGTCTCTGGAAGGTACCTGTTGCTAATATTCTTAGGCCAACACATACATTGCTTTCCACTGGGATGGGTTCCCCTCTGTTGGTTCTGTGTGTGAGGCATGGCCTGCTGAGCTCAACAATTTGCTGCAGGAGGTCTCTGTCCACTCAATAGCGCTCCACTATCTCCAGCTCATGTAGCCCCTGGTACGTTACCCTGGGCCTGTACACTCTTCTCCGTCTCCTCACTATGGGTTGTCCAGCAGCATTTCCATTGTCACCATCCTCAGCATGTTGTATATGTTGCCTTATAACAGCAATGGCAGCCCCTAACATTTCTTTGTCTCAGTAAAGCTTTTTCAGTTTTCATGTCTATTAGTTTACTGCAGAGTCTCTTGTGAGAAACATAATGGACTGTTGTTTGCAGAGTTTTAAGTGCTAGGCTGGGCTGGGCTAGTGTACTGCCTGTGTAATTGCCTGATTCTGATTGTTTTCACCTGCTAGCTCCACTAGTACTCCCTGGTAGCTTCCTACTATTTGTTGTGCTTCCTTTTTCCTTTCTGTTTCCTCAGGGGGAGCACCATGCACACAAGTGCAAACACGAGCACAGCAACTAAGACGCATGCACACATGCTTACATGGACTAAAACTTGTTTATTCAGGTTAAAACGTGTGCACACCAGTGCAATCGCGCTTACAACTCTTTAAGCAGCCTTATACATGCTTACTCCGGCTTAAACGCGTGCACTCAAGCTTACATGCATGCACTCTGTCTTACTCGGGTTTACAGGTGCGCTCACGTGCGCATGCATGCTCAGCAAGAAACTTTGGTGTTATTCATGGTATACACCTTCCATTTCTTGGCTTTCCCTAACCTACCTGTTGACACACCTCTTTCCATGATGTCTAAATGACAGCGGACACATGCCACTCTGCTCCAGTGAGCTTCACTTCTTTCATACATACCCCCCTCATGATGTCACCTATCTTCTACTCTGTTACTCCCCATATACTACTCCTACACTCCACTGACTGTGCTCATTTGCTATGTAAACTAGCGATTCACTATCCTAACACTCATTTACATAGAATTGCCTACTAATGCTTGGTTACATGTCTTAGACTGAGCTTCCCCCCTTAGCAACCTCTACTCGGTGGCCATCTTATCTTCAGCCTGCCATTCCCTTGCATTGTACATTACCACTTTCAATAAAATCCACATTTGTGGGTTTTAATTTGTAGTATTCTAGTTTTTAGAGTGCAGCCCATTTGCGCTGCACGGCGCTATGCTTAAACATCGGAAATTGGCGAAAAAAATTATTTTTATTTTAATTTTGCATCAGGGAACATTTCCAGTGGCCGTATATTTGGCCATTGGCATGCTTCCTGCACTGGATGCAACCTTTATTTGGAGCTGTCACGGCTCCGTTTTGCTATTTGCAGAACGGTACTCAGTTGTCAACTGAGTACATTTCTTTAAATAACACTGCTCTTACTCGGACAGGTTTGGGTTTCCTGAATCGCAAATCTACCTCATTTGCATGCCTTTCACCTGCAATTGAGGTGATTTGCATGTCCCAGCCCTCTCCGTGTAAGAGCCGTTTTAGGCACTCTCTTACACGCCCCTACAGGCTGTTCCTGGATCGCTCGTCAGACATGATGGCTGCATTGAGTCTTACTCTACTCTTAGACTCCATGCAAGCCATCGTGAATCCGGCCCAATATCTGTCAGGTATAATAATACAGTATGTTTTTGCCAAGATACTAGTGAGTAACATATGACACTATAGCATGTATCTGCACAGTGTCAGCATGTCCACGTGTGATGTCAAGCCTGTATATGAAAAGTCTCCAGTACCATACAGTGGCCATACAACTTTGTCATGTTCTGGGATGAGTCTTGCTGGACTTTTCCTAATATATAGATGTGTAATTTGAATGGTCAGCTGCTATTTCAAACATTAACCTTTTTCTTCAACTGTTCCTTCAAACTATGGCAAACAAGAGACAGACTACATCCTTCAGATTTGTTGTCAGTTGCCTGTTTGTTTCATGTTTGTAAGGCTTTCAGTCAGTATGGTATTTGTTAACAAATGTATTCAGCAAAACGGAAGTGACCAGTATATGGCCAAAACTAATGTGCCATTTATTATACTACTGCTGCACCTATGAAAGGGCAGTGGAGATTTTAATGAAAAAAAAAATCCTGCATTGATCCTTAATATATACAAACATGTTATTTTTTTGCTGTAGGGTTAGTGTGGGCAAACAGTGCTTTTGTAAGCACTGGGGATGTATAAAGCGTTGCTTTGAACCTAAATTTAGCTAGCAGAGGGTTTTGTTCAGGGCTTACTTGTGCTGAAAAAATATATGCAACTGGTCTATGCTTCTGATTAATTAGGTAGCAACAGAGACTAGAAACTGAAGTTCTTTGAAACTTTAAAGTAATTTTGCTGATTAAATAAATAGTCATGAAAAATTACTTTGAAGCTATCCCCTGAGAATGTGCTGAATTAATTAAACTAGAAGATGTATTGCAGGTCACTAATAGAGACCAAATAACCTATCACAATGACTGCAGCAGTAAAACAAAACTAAGTAGTTTCATCCTTCCTAGCATCAGTGTACACACACACACATACACACACACACACACACACACACACACACACACTCACACACACACACACACACACACACACGTTTTCTTACTTTTCTGTAAATTATGTCCTCATTAAGACTGGGTTAAAGAGGTGAAAAACATGTCTGCAAATTGAGCAGAACAACACTAATTAGCAATAAAATACACATTGAAAAAATTCTATCTAACTTTATAATAGGAAATAACTTATGGAATACAGTTGCAAAACTCTTGTGCATTACATTAGTCATATACTGTCAGGTAAATTAAACCAAGGGAATATTTATACAACATTCAATATGTTTTTCGGAAAGTTCTTACACAATGAAAAATCTCTGTATGCACAATTATCTTAACCAAACCATATATGCTAAATATAATTAAACAGGGCAAAGTTTTCAGGAAACACTAAAATTCAAAGGCATGCCGCCATGATTACTGGCATATACATTCTTGAACAATCAACTTTACAGGAATACATGGAAAAAAAGAAAATTCTCAGCTTAGCTGGAGAAAAGTTCAGTGGCATCAACAACTGAGCTGGTTGCCAAGCTCCTTTTATGTGGGTCCCGTTTGTCTTTACTCAGATACATAGTATCTAGTTATATCAGGTGCGTGTAGATGAATATGACTGTGTATTATTAGAGAAACACAAAAGTGAGGGCATTGAAGTTGAGTAGGGAAGGAAAAAATATATTTTTTTAAAGTTCTAGGATATCAAATGATAGTTTGAGAAGAGTAAAGGAGCTTTCCTTGAATATTCATGACATTGAAATTAAATTTTAGCACACACAACAGTCATAGCTTTGAGCATTTTCCTTTCTAATATCAACCTTTTTTTGAAAAGCTAATTCAGTTCTAAAGAACAGCAAAAAGAACAGATAGGTCTGGTGCGATGGTGTTTAGAGCAGGAGGGGCTGTGGTCAACCTTGTGCATCCAGCAATTGCAAAAATCAAGGGGCTATGGAGGGCATACTGCTACCTTACTAGATAGGAATACATTAATTTGTATGTGGCGACCATGAGAGCTGTGAAAAACTGGTGGGAACAAACAGTACCTGGATAGGGAAATAGAAGCACCAAAGAGATCACATGATGAGGTAGTAAAGATGTGTGAAGATATTTCCAAAACAGATTCAGTAGTTATGGAATGCTATGAAACCCACTCTGATAACGTTCATCTGTCTTCTCTGGTGGAGGAACACTGGTGCACCCTGAAGGCATATCAAAGACCCTTGGTGTCCAGCTTCTAAGCAGTAAACAGTAGGTCAGTGTGGGGAGGGGACCGCAGATGAAGTTAGAATGTACCAAGTGTGAATAACTCAGTCTAGAGAGAGAACATGTACTGAGTAGAATTAAAAGGGAATTCTTTTACTATAGCATGTCTACAGGACATCAAGTTAACAGAATAGATGTCATCAGGATCAGATAGAGGAAAGATAGGAAGGATAGGTTATACAAGGGTGGGAGTGAACTGTGTTTCAAAAAGAAGAAATGGAACAGGAATATCTGTAAGAGAGGAAAGTGGGTTTATGATGGCAGGAGACTGTCACTGAAATGTGTAAAAGTTGAGTAGTTATCACATAAACTTGTGTGGATAGGAGAATGGTGGGACTGTCACTGAAATGTGTGAAATTTGAGTAGTTATCACATAAACTTGTGTGGATAGGAGAATGGTGGGACTGTCACTGAAATGTGTGAAAGTTGAGTAGTTATCACATAAACTTGTGTGGATAGGAGAATGGTGGGACTGTCACTGAAATGTGTGAAAGTTGAGTAGTTATCACATAAACTTGTATGGATAGGAGAATGACGGACTGTCACTGAAATGTGTGAAAGTTAAGTAGTTATCACATAAACTTTGGTGTGGCTAGGAGAATGGTGGGACTGTCACTGAAATGTGTGAAACTTGAGTAGTTATCACATAAACTTGTGTGGCAAGGAGAATGGTGAGACTGTCACTGAAATGTGTGAAAGTTGAATAGTTATCACATAAACTTGGTGTGGCTAGGAGAATGGTGGGACTGTCACTGAAATGTGTGAACGTTGAGTAGTTATCACATAAACTTGTGTGGCTAGGAGAATGGTGAGACTGTCACTGAAATGTGTGAAAGTTGAGTAGTTATCACATAAACTTGTGTGGATAGGAGAATGGTGGGACTGTCACTGAAATGTGTGAATGTTGAGTAGTTATCACATAAACTTGTGTGGATAGGAGAATGGTGAGACTGTCACTGAAATGTGTGAAAGTTGAGTAGTTATCACATAAACTTGTGTGGACAGGAGAATGGTAGGACTGTCACTGAAATGTGTGAAAGTTGAGTAGTTATCACATAAACTTGTGTGGCTAGGAGAATGGTGGCTGAAGCCTGTTATGGCCTGAACAAAGATGAAGAAGGGCATGATACGTTGTGAAGATGAAATTGAAAGGGTGACATACAGAAAATAGAGTGCTATATTCTGAGAATTTCAATGAATTGTTAGAGATGAGCATATATAGATTATAAATAATGACAGACTTGGAAATGCCATGTTAGAACACCCTAAGGAAATGGATGGAGTGCTAGATGCTTGGAGAGAAACATAGGGGAGAATAAAGCAGTTAATATTCAACAAATTGAAAAGTAAGCAGACAAGTAGGATGGATGGGACACTAGATGGTGATGCAAATTTATGCAAGCAGGAGATTAACATATACTAAAGAGAAGTGTTGAACCATTTCTTTTATGCAGTGTCATGGAAAGGAGATGTTTAGATGAAATACATGCAGGTGGAGAGGTTTTTTCAGGTGATGTTGTCACAAAAGATAGAAATGGAAGTAGTTCACAGGAGTAAATCAGAAAAGGGAGAAACAGTAGATAAGATATGGAACAGGATGGCATCAATGCTGTTGGGGGTGGTAAAAGTGATGGGATATAGAAGCTGTCAGACTAGATGTCATCAGGACCTGGTAGAGGAAATAAAGATATAATTACAGAAAGAGCAGATAGATATGACAGAAAATGAGAAGAAAATGAAAGTAGAGGAAGAGCCGTGACTTGGCAGGATAAGATCACAGAGCTGCAGGAGGAGATGCAGCCAGAAAAAAAGTAGAGACAGAAGTAAAATGGAAGGGAAGTAATGATGAAATAAGGAGGGTGGAGAAAACTGCAGGTTTTAGTGGACATCAAGGATTCATAGAAAAAACTATGAGTGGCTGGAGAAGAGAGAGCTCAGTGTAGGAAGGTTATTAAGAATAAAACAAGATATGAAGAAATTCTAAGAATTTGTATGCATGGAAAGAACTAGGCTGTTGTAAGTTTGTGAAGTATAAAGAAATATGGAGGAATACAGGGAAAAATATAAATTAAGAGATGATTGCAGGAGAGGTTGTAGTGGTGACTAGGGATATGAAAAATGACAACAGCATGGGGGGGGGCACAACAGATTACTGTAATAGGCTGGAACGCAGATAGAGAAGTACTTAGAGAATCTGTTTAGTCATACAGAGGAAGAGGAAAAAAGTGCCAGAATCAATGTGGCACAAAGTGATGGAGATGTATAACCAGAAAAATATAGACCAATATTTTTATGCAATAGTAATGCAAAAATTATGGCAAGAATATATACAACTATGTAGGATACACTGTTAGCAAAGTTGGCAGGGGACTTACTAGTGGGTTTTATTAAAAGGAAAGTAATCAAAAGATCACTGGGGAAGTAAAAAGGGTTGGAGGTAGTACTCATGGACATTTATAAGATGGTTGATTCATTAAATTAAAACTATATGCCAATGACTGTGCAGCAAAAACTGGGAAAATTAAGGTCAATATGGAGTATAATATTGCTGCATTAGATGTCAAACGTATATATTAGAGTAAGTGATGTTCAGTCATCTAAGATGAGTTTAGACAGAGGAAAAAGGCATGGATGCATATTGTCCATGGGGAGCTTACAGAGGATATAACTAGACAGTCAAATGGCTTGGGAAGGGAGAGGCAAAATGAGTTGCTGAAACATTTTTGCAGATGACTGTATCTTATTATTGAAAAGATGTTTATGAGATGCTATCTCAGGTGCTTTAAATATCTGAAGAGTTTGGAAAGGAAGAATTCTTATAGTACCATTGTAAGAAATCATTAGTGGTGTGGATACAGCTTGCTGTGGTGAAAAGGGTGGGGATATTTAAGAGTGAAAGTATATTTGTCAGTTGGAAAGATCAGTAAGAAAAACTGGAATGAGTTAAGAGGCAGGATAACTAGAATGCTAGGCAAATGGACCATTAAAGAGAGCAAGCTGAGTTGGAAAATAGAAGTGCCATCTCTGATAAATGCATTTGCTAAGGCATGTGCAGATTAAACACACAGTGGTACGGCTGGGAGAACGACACAAGGTATGTGTTACAGACATCTGGAGATGGAAGAAGTAGGGTAGTTAAAGAAAAAGTAAGACCACAGTGATATTTGTGGCAGTCAAAGTCATTCTGTGAATGAAACATTTAGAAATTAAGGTCTGATTAAAGGTTTGAGAGGATAAAGAAAAAAAGAGGAACATTTTTGAGAAAGTATCAGGGTAACAGAAGCAGAAATAAGGATGCTTATGAAAAGGGTGCAAAAATGAAAGGATCATGAATTACTTAAACATTTAAATTTCATGGTCTTTTGTAAGTGGAGTTGAGACTATTTGCAGAAAACCCACATTCTGTAATTCTTATTTTTTACAAGTTTTCATCCATTCCACCAAAAGAGAGGGATTGTAAAGAGTCAATTTCTTAGAATTTCTAGATTTATGTCCAATGACAATGAATGTCTAAGATTTTCTTAAGAACATGTTTAAGGAACATGGATATCCTACTGATTTGTTGAACAAGCTTCATCATGAGATATGGCAAAAGAGGAAAGACATATATGCCCTTATTATAAAATACGGACTGTGGTGGCCAGGAATTTAACAGTGGCTACACTGTGTTTTGTGACACTAGTCATAATATGGTGCTACATTACACCATTGATGTCAAAAATATAGACGACATTATTCAGAAGAACTGGGATATTTTCAGTGCCACAATGATACTAGGAAATTGAGCAATGTAGTACCTACTTTTATGTACAGAAATAAATTTAATATCAATAATTTACTGCAGAAGCTTTTCATTACCATTATAGATGCATTTACAAACATCACCAGGAAATGTGGTAGATGTATACAATCCCAGTTCATTGGGGGGTAGTTTGGGTATATATATTCTGTTCTGAAAAGAGTAATTTATTGGACTTGTAAGTATCCATGTCTATGGTTCAAAATATTTAAAATAAGTTGAGGGGCTATGCCCCCCACACCCCACAATGTGGGAGGTTGTGCCCCCACACACACCCCTAACTATATATACTAACTTCAGGATCACACTACAGTGGGAAAAATGGCATTTAGATTTTACTTACCTTATACACACTGCCACTACTATGTTGAAATTAGCTAAGGTGTCAGTGTTATGAGTTTCAGTCAAATGACTTTTCAGTGTTATGAACTTTAGGTTATATGGTCTTGGACAAATGAATTTCAGTCAAATGAAATTTCAATCATATGAAGTAGACCCATATATATAACATTGTTGGCTAAGTACTCATTAATAGTTTTCTGGTCCTGAAATGAGGAGTAGTCTGGGTGTGGTAAATGAGGTGAAGGGTGAGGTGGTGATCTGGTGTTAAAACTAAATGACTGCATAATAGGTCTGATAGTTGGGGTCTAGTTTACAGATTTAAGACAGTGTTTATAAAATGTGACAATGAGGTAGAAAACTAGCTTAAAGTTCAACACTGAATCTTCTTTTGCATTTATTTTTTGGCCTACTTGTTCACTTGAGAAATGTGAGCTAGGGTGTTAAAATGGTGCCATCATATGCTCCAAGAGTTGAAGACTTTTTTTGGTTTTATGCACCTTTTTCCATCCCCCTGGCACTGAGTGGCTTCTCATATTGCTTACCACAAGTGGCACATGCATGTTTCCACCCATGCCAGCTTCCTAAAATATGGGGCGATATTGTAGCTGAGGGTGGTGCTGCGGTAGCATTCTCGCCTCACAGTTAGATGTTGCCCGTTCGATTCTCAGTTAGAGCATCTTCTGTGTGGCGACATGCATGAATGGGCATTCCTTTGCTGAAGGTTGTGCGTTAGGCCCAGCAAGCCAGTACGTAAAAATCTACTGCCAATCATTAGCGGACCGGAGTTCCGCTGTGGCGACCCCTAACCGGGAAAAGCCGAAAGACACAAACATTGTAGTTGAGGGCCTCACCAGTTCATTTTGCGCAGAAGTGGGCATGTCGCAATTGAGTGACAACCCGGTCTGCATATTTAATTTACTCGTGCATACATGATATAAAAATATTAAATGTACACAAACGGTTAATACAGTATCACCCAGGAAAGCTGTTCTTAGTAAAAGGTCCTGCTAATGATACTGAGGAAGAGTCAGCTGTGACACCTGCACCAAAAAAAGAGTCGATTTGGACATTAAATGGGACAGTGAACCATCGCATTCCGACTCTGACAAAGGGAACTATAACGCTACACAGTAAAAAGCCTGATGACAGGTGTTTTAATGGTTTCGTTTCTTTGCTGATTATAGTATATATTATTAGTGCAATAAAACTTGTCAATTACAGATGTTGGTAAACAGTTTACTGTTATATTTACTGTCATATTACAATGTCAGTGCACTTTTTCTTCAGCTGTACATTCGGAGGCAATGCATATTCATGATTGACATATCATGGGGGTTGGTTTTGGGCAGGGCTTGCTACTGCGCATCTGGTGAGGCACTCAACTACAATATCGCCAGATATGGTACACAATGTTATCCAGTCATGATCAACCAGTTCCTTCCCAGGCACCATCCACTGAAAATTTTGACTCCTTTCCACATTCCCATTCCAGCCCAGGACATAGACTGCTAGTCAAACCCAGGTTGTTATAGCTGGACTCAGGCTGCAAGTGTGAAAGGCTGGTCATTATTGTTTAGTTATTAAATATGTTAACTGGAGTAGAGCACACTGATCAATTCTGATCATTTTCAGCCTCAGCCCTTCATCAGTCTCTGGCAATTAAACTTATTTAGAGTAATAAACATATTATACATGTACTGTCTATGGGGAAAAGTTAACTTCCATTGAAGGGCTCAGACAGGTTATAAGCTCAATTACAATGTGGATAACTGTATTTTGTTATCAATTGGATGGTCCCCACTATCTGTCTATGTTTAAAAGTAATATTATAATTGTATATTGCAGTACCTATTAGTGTGTTAATATAAAAACAGGATCATGACTGTATATTTTGAAAATAGGAATAAAAACTCCGGAAAAGGAGACCACCAGTGTTTTTCCCCTACAAAGATCGACAATATTCCAATATTTGAAATGTAAGTTTAACAATATGAGAGTTACAAGATCACATACCAATTCATCATGGCATTTAAAATTTGGTGAGATTTCTTATCTACCCTTATTTACCCTTATCTACCCTGTATTCTAATTTTCCTTTCAAGTCTCTTTAAATTTAATATGCAATGACCTCTCTACCATATTAATAGAACAGAAGAAATGTTGGAGGTCTAGTCATTGAGGAAATGAAAAAACACATAATTTCATTGTGAGACAATTTTCATCTATAAAGAAGCAAATTAATATGTGAGAAGTGTGCAATTCAAATAATGATATGTGAGGGTTATTCAAAGCAAGCATTCTCCGTTGAGTAGTCTCATGAAAGTTTTACATTTTCCATTGAAGTAAGCTGAGTTTTTTCTCTTTTATTCTTTTTATTTTTTTCTTTCTTTCTTTCTTTCTTTCTGAGTTGTCATTAATGAAATTATGACATGTAGAACAGTGTTTCATTCAATCAGTGTGAAAGTGGGAAGAATTTTTTTTTTCTATAACTGGGAAGTGCCATTTTCCTAAACATGAACTGCCTTAAAGTTGATTACACTATTTACAAAAGCATGAGGGAAACATGCCTCTGCTTAGAGTGCGTGTATGTTTGGTGGCAAGGGCTCTTCTTGCCAGTTTATATTACTGTTTTACAATTTATGCAGTTATTTCTTTACTAGTTTTTGTACTTTTTTTGTCTTTATTGGTTTTACTTATTCTTTGAATCATATTTGCTTAACAAGAAAAAATAGGGAAAGACTCACTGAAAAAAATCTCAAAAAAGAAAGTTTATTGTATTTATTTCACAGTTGTCAGCTAGGTAAGTGAACTGGTCCATGGTACCTCTGCAGTTTGACAATGTAAGTCAAAAAAAGGCAGCTCAATAACTGTCTCTTTTATCACCCATTGACACTCCCCAAGCTAGTGCTCTTCATTTCTAGGCTGAAGAGCAAAAAAAAAAAAAAAATTTAAAATAGGAAATATCTTCAAGATTCTAAGTCAACTCCTTAACTCGGGCTGCATCATTACATCACTCTTCATATAGTCCTAACCACAAATAAAAGGTATTTCTGTGCTTGCATTTGAAAGCACTATTGACAGATCAGCTTCTGCCAATTGCTATAGAATGCCACAAGGCATTCTATAGCTATGCCAAGAATCTAAATAGCAATGCTGAGATCTGCTCTGAGCTACAACAGAATGGCACTAAATATACTGATCCAAAGGATATCACCAATATCCTGGCAGATCGATTAAGTGACAACTTCACCCCCCTCTCACCCCCTAAAGGGACTATCTCAATACCGAAAGATTGCCAAATTCCAGTAATAACAGCCACACAGGTAATAACCACAATCTCCAAAGCTAAGAACACAGCATCCATGGGACCAGATGACATCCCGGGCTGTGTACTACATGAGCTACAAAATGAACTGACACCTCACCTAAGTGTCATGTTTAATCATAGCCTCACCTCAGGCTTCGTGCCCACTGAGTGGCGCATAGCTACAGTTATCTCACTCCGCTAGGGGGATCCACCTTGGATCCTAGGAACTACCACCCCATCAGTCTGACGAGCCTGATCTGCAAGGCCATGGAATGTATTATCATTGAACTTATAAACAAAGACATTGGTAACCTTCAAACACTGGACCCCACCCAGTTTGGGTTCATCAAGTGCTGATCTTGTCTTCTGAACCAGATTGACTTCTTTGAATCAGTCTCCAGAGCTGTGGACAAGGGTAAGGTGGTCTACACAGCCTATCTGGACCTCACCAAGGCCTTCGACACCACCCCCTACTCTGGAATCATAGATAATCTTGCTAAGCTGGGCATTAATCCCTACATCACTCGATGGGTTGGCATCTGGCTTATTAACAGAACCCACACTGTAAAAGGAGCCGACTCCAAATCCAGCTCCAGACAAGTGACAAGTAGAGTAACTCAGGGCTCAGTCCTGGGACCACTCTTGTTTGGCATCTACTTCTCTGAAGTACAGGCCAGCACTAAGGGACTCTGGCTAACAAAGTTTTCAGAAGACTGCAAACTGGGAGCCATTACTGAATCCCCAAATGATGTGGATATTCTACAAAAGGGCCTTACAGAAACAGATGCTTGTTGCCAGAGCCATGGGCTCAAGCTCAATGCCAAGAAATGTATAGTTATCCCCTTTGGGAAAAAATGTACCCATGAATTACCACATAGGTGGCAGTACACTAAACACCAAAAGTGTGATAAGAGACTTAAGGACACAGGTGGACAGTGGTCTCACCTTCAATAACCACATCACCACAACAGTCAGAAAATCCTTTTATGTGGCACACCTCATCACTAAGGGCTTTTCATCCAGAAAAAAGGCGACCATTGTCCCACTGTACTCATCCATCATTAGACCCATTATAGAACACAACACCCCATTTGGTATGTACCTCTCAAGACAAAAGAATCACAGACCTAAAACAGATGCCCTAAGCTGACTGTTTAAAAACCTCCAACTATACTTTGTTGCATATCGTCTACTCAGATACTATCTCTGCTTAACATACAAGGCCATGTCAAACCCAGAGCTGCTGGACATGCTACACTTAAAGAAATCACAATCCCTCAGAGCCACATGCTCCAGGGATTGAAACCTTGTCATTACAATGAACAAAACATGCTGGAAGGATAGGTTCCTGACCCAGAGACTCCCCAGACTCTGGAATAGACTACCCATACATGTCAAGCAGAGCGCCTCTTTGGCCCTCTTCAAAAGGAACATTGACGATTGGATGGGAGATAGGAAATTCATCCCTGGGATCATGTCAGTTGCCCTGCTAGACAAGGGTCCAGGGAAGTAAATATTGTGGGAAGAAATAGCCAGGGAATTGTTATGGCTAGGCTTGTATAGGCCCTAGGGTCGATAGCCTAGTACAAACCTATGAACCTATGAACCTATAATATCTAATAAGTTATGGGGCTGTTGTTCTAATAAGAATCCATATGTCATTCAGGGTCATACACATCTGTTCCTATACTGTCTTATGTATTTGTATTTTAG
This sequence comes from Protopterus annectens, assembly GCF_019279795.1. NCBI lineage: Eukaryota > Metazoa > Chordata > Ceratodontiformes > Protopteridae > Protopterus > Protopterus annectens. The sequence continues at coordinate 561,686,684 of NC_056737.1, read as the reverse complement.
TTTAAGCACTAGGTCCTATGAACACCATCTTAAGGGTTTTATTGTTTTATCAAACTGGTTGGTTTATTGGATGTCACATGATTTTTTTTGAGATGTATTTAAATGGTTTGTGTTTTAATAATGGCAGTTCTGAAGAAGTCTCACTTGGGGACAAAAACGTTTAACTGTCTGTAATAAATCTGTGGAAGTTTATCTTTACTTTTGCTGTTTCTTCTACATTTCTGGTTTGGTTATTAGTTGGACTCGTTTGTTTGATTTTTGTTAGAATGGCTACTGGAGGTGGATTTGACAGTGATAATCTGGACTTTAACATCAAACTTGCTTCTAGTATCAGTGAGTTAACCCTTTTGCTGCAACTGGTGAACCAGCAATTTTATTCTTCTGGTTTGGTGCCATTGACATCCCAGAGGCTCATGGACAGAAGCTGAGAGTGTAGTGGTGATAGTTTGGGTCTTCCCTTAACACAAAAGACTGGTAATACTCCTGACCAACCTGACTCACTGTGGTTTGGCAAATCTAGCACAAATGACAATTTTTGCAACAGGGGGAGCAATGTGTTAAGGAAATCTAGTCACTTTAATCCACCACTAAACACCAACTTAAGTTTGTTTGAAAAACTGTGTGAAAGGGACATACATAAAGTACTCCACCAGCACACTAGTGGGAAGACCTTCAGCTTAACACCTCAAGAGCAGTGTTTACTTAAAGAATTTACTTCTGACAAAAGTGTGATATATATGAAGCCTGACAAAGGTGGTGGGCTTGTAGTTATGAATACTAGTGATTATGTGAACAGAATGAACAATCTTTAATTTAGTGACACCTACACTGACATTTCCAAGAATGAACTCAACATTGCCTATGCTAAAACTGATATGTGCTTGTATAATATGTTAACGCAGGGGCAAATAAACATTGAGGAATTTGAGTTTATGGAGAATAAATGGTCAGTGGTGACAGGAAGTTTTGGTATACCTAAAATTCGTAAGTGTCTAACTGATCCACCTTTGAGACCAGTCGTGGATGCTAATACATACTCCTCAGAGGTGACCTCTGTTTGGCATATAAGGCAATCATGGACCCTACCTTGATGGGACTGCTGCATAACTGCAAGTCAAGCTCCACTCGAGTAACCCACACATGCAGCCTCAACGTGGTCTGTGACATAAATAAGACTTGTTGGTGGGACAGATTTGTGCCCCAGAGACTCCCCTATCTATGGAATATACTTCCTCTCCGCATCAAGCAGAGTACCTCTTTACCCCTTTTTAAGTGCAACCTGGATAACTGGATGGAAAACAGAAAATATACCCCTGGGATTCCATCTGTGTTCCTACTGGACAGGGGCATTGGGTGATGATTTCTCTAAACATGGGCTAAACTCTTGGCTAGGCTTGTAAGGCCCTCAGGGCCAATAGCCTAGTAAATTCCTATGAACCTATGAACCTAACATCTTGTACCTGGGGAAGCTGCCCCATTCAACCCCCATCCCATAAGTTAGAAATACAAATGGCTATAGATTTATCTAACAATATAATTACTTGAACCACTATAATTCATATTAGCTTGGATAACATAGAAGTGTACATTCATAGAAAGAAAAAAAGCAGTTCACTGTATATCCTTACATTGTAGGAAACCAAAGGTCAAAACAATATACTTAAACTGTTCCAGGGAGAGTCAGAGTGAATTGATTAAAAGGGTGGAAGAAAATAGGAATATAGTAGTAAGATAAGAAAATGTTTAATATTTTATTAGATTTAATAAATCTGTAAATGCCTGATGCTGTAAGCCTTGCAGATTATTTCATAAATATTCACTTTGACTGCATTGAGCTGAAACATACTTGCTAATAAATATTTTAAAGTGACACATATTGTAATTCAACAATGATTCATTTCAGTAATGGAAACGCATGCTTATATTTTCTAATTTGTTTTGCATTTGTGTGTGTGCATGTGTGTGAGTATGAGTGTGTAATGTTTTGTTATAGTAGGATTGAGAGTGCAAGATCAAATATTAATTACAATATTTTATTTAACAGTTAAGTTCATGTTGCTACTTCCATTATACAGATGCTGTTTTATTTACGAGAGCTATCAAGGTAGGAAAGAAAAATAACCAAATTAATTTAAAATGCTATTAACGTGTAGTTGTTCTTGGATGCCCTAATGATACATTTCATGTGAAAATAAGTGCTCCAACAAGCCGTGAACATGAAAGAAATGAACACCTGAATGATTAATGTATAATTGGCTGTAATAAATGTTGGAGGCTTACTGGATGGAAAAGTCCTATCTTGGAAGTACTGATTTATGCTTATGAAAGAAAAAACAGTTCACTTCATATCATTACACTGTTTATTAATTGCAGCACTGTGTGCATCTAATTAAGATCTGTTTTCAAACCATCCCTTCATGTAACTTGGATTTCAGAATAAGCATGTCTGCTGTAGTATATACCGTGTTTTAGAGTATGTTCTTGCTGTAGGTTATAAGTCCTATGGGAATTCTTGTAACTGTAAATAAATCACCAGTATAAGAAACTGGATGTCGACTATATGAAGCAATAGTGATTAAACTGTTTCTGTAGGCATACGATGTGTACTAATGAACTAACAACTCCCATCTCTCTCACCTCTCTCTCTCTCTTTATACGTATGCATGTGGTGTTTGTGTGTGTGTGTGTGTGTGTGTGTGTGTGTGTGTGTGTGTGTAAAATGTGAATATATATGTGTGTGTGTGTGTGTGTGTGTGTGTGTGTGTGTGTGTGTGTGTGTGTGTGTGTATGTATATATATATATATATATATATATATATATATATATATATATATATATATATATATATATATATATATATATATATATATATTTATATATATATATATAGGATCCATACTCTTGCTCAAAATCACGTTCACCCGAAAGTTAAACGGCCGAGCACACTTTTGCGAAAGTGCATTTGCACTGAAAATGAACTTTCGCAAAAGGGAAGTAAAAAAAAAAAGTGAAAAAAAAACAGCAACTGAGCAATGGGGGCTGTTGCTTAGATTGTGGTGCAGTGGGGATAAGTTAATATTCCCTTTTTCCCACTTTAGTGTGATCTCGGAGTGAGAATATAAAAGTAGGCGGGTGTGAGGTCTGCAGGGGGGCCTGCCCCCCTGCATAAACATGATGACTGTTATTTAATTTTTTGGGTTTTTATGGGTTTGTTTTTTTTGTTTCTCTTTCACGAAAGTGCATTTTTGGTAGAAATGCACTTTCGTGAAAATGTGATCGGACGTTTACATTTCGAGTAAACGTGATTTTGAGGAATAGTCCTAGATCCATATATATACACACACACACATATATATATATATATATATATATATATATATATATATATATAGGTTAGTGTGTTTTCCTCACAGGCATAAGATGAAGGTTTTGATTCTTACCAAATTGTCCACAGTTGCAGCTAGCCTAGTACTAATCTATGAACATATATATATATATATATATATATATATATATATGTGTAAAAACACCCATACAATGATAACTGTTGCTGTGTTTGTGTAAACAGAGACTGCAGATTTCAGTAGTAAATAAATCTTTACTGGTAACAAATGAAGTGAGTTCAGACATAAATAGGAAATACATTTTCACTCCAAAATAAGAGTAATATTTTCAGGCTTTTCTCAGGCAATGCTCTCAGTGCAAAGTAAAACTAATAGTAATGAGCAGCAATTTACTGTGGCAATATTAGAACCACTTCCTCCATCCTTCAGGCACTTGAACTCCTTGATCCGACACATACATATATACCTCCATCTATCCATAACCCCTTTTCCCATTTTTGCACATGGGGTCAGGATGTCACCTCAACAGTGACAATCATCTAAAGCCAAAGTTTACACAGCAGGATGGCTAGCCCTGTCATGGTAGTTCTTCCATACCACACACTTTCATGCACACTCACATCTATGGTCAGTTTAGATTATCCAGTCCAAAAGGCATCTCTTCCACAATCACAGACTGCCTTCATCATCAACACAAATTCCCTGAGACTGTTCCCAGAGTTCCCACTAGGATTAGAGAAAGTAAGTCTTACTCCATTAGTAAGCGATCATATACAGTCTGGAACAGCTTACAGTCTGTCATCAACAGCAGAAATTGTTTCCTGCCTGAATGCTCTATATCTGCCTTCTGCTGTGTCCCCATAAGCATAGAAATGGCATGCTTCACTTCTTCTAGTTTCTTTTACTATTCAGTCCTAGCCTGACATTCATTATATAAACAGGACCCTCCCCTTGCATAGAATTATTAGATCTCATGACCTCAGATGGAATGTAGGCCCATCAGAACCCATGTGTATTCCTATGGGGCAACCTAGGTAGTGCACAATTTAAAAAAAAAAATGTTGCAGGCATTAGACCCATCTGGCTACCTGGGAATGACAATTTTTGATTAGAATACATTAAAGGGATACACGTCAGCTTAGAATTGTTATATTTTTACCTACAGAGCATTAAAAAGGTGCATGGCCTGTAATTAGTAAGAATTGTCTGCTCATAAGATAATACTTAAGAATAAAAATAAGAGTCCATTCAATTGCTAAGTATTGTATTTCAAAAACTGTGTATCTCTATTTAGATGTACTCTGTTTTATGATCCTTTCTCTTACTGGCTGAATATGGAAGTGAAATATACTGCTGCATTGATAACATTAATGGTCGCATGCTCGCACTTGTTTTACCTTCTAAAAGGGGATGAGGTATTCAGTTCAAGGGTAAGGCAGTCCACACAGCCTATCTAGACCTCGCCAAGGCCTTCGACACCATCCCCCACTCTGGAATTATAGATAAACTTACTAAGCTGGGCATAAATCCCTACATCACTCGATGGGTTGCCAACTGTCTTACTGACAGAACTCAGACTGTAAAAGTAGCCGACTCCAAATCCAGCTCCAGACAAGTGACAAGTGGAGTACCTCAGGGTTCAGTCCTGGGACCACTCTTGTTTGGCATCTACTTCTCTTAAGTACAGGCCAACACTAAGGGACTCTGGCTAACAAAGTTTGCAGATGACTGCAAACTGGGAGCCATTATTGAATCCCCAAATGATGTGGATATTCTACAAAAGGGCCTTACAGAAACAGATGCCTGGTGCCAGAGCCATGGGCTCAAGCTTAATGCCAAGAAATGTATAGTTATTCCCTTTGGAAAAAAACATGTACCCATGAATTACCACATAGGTGGCACAACACTAAACATTGAAAGTGTGATGAGAGACTTAGGGACACAGGTGGACAGTGGTCTCACTTTCGATAACCACATCGCCACAACAGTCAGGAAATCCTTCTATGTGGCACACCTCATCACTAAGGGCTTTTCATCCAGAAAAAAGGAGGTCATTGTCCCACTGTACGCATCCCTCATTAGACCCATTATAGAGTATAATGCCCCATTTGGCATGTACCTCACAAGACATCTGCATCAGCTGGAAAGGCCACAGAAATACCTCACTAAAAGAATCACATGCCGAAATCAGATGCCATATGCTGACTGTCTAAAAAAACTCCAGCTATACTCTATGGCATATCATCTACTCAGAGGTGATCTCTGCTTAATATACAAGGCCATGCCAAACCCTGAACTGTTGGACATGCTCCACTTAAAGAAATCCCAATCCCTCAGAGCCACACGCTCCAGGGATCTAAACCTTATCATCACAATGAACAAAACATGCTGGAGGGATAGGTTCCTGACCCAGAGACTCCCCATACTCTGGAATAGACTGCCCATACATGTCAAGCAGAACGCCTCATTGGCCCTCTTCAAAAGGAACCTTGATGATTGGATGGGAGACAGGAAATTCACCCCGGGGATCATGTCAGTCGCCCTGCTAGACAGGTGCCCAGAGAAGTAAATATTGTGGGAAGAAATATCCATGGAATGGTTTTGGCTAGGCTTGCATAGGCCTTAGAGCCAATAGCCTTGTACCAACCTATGAACCTATGTTCCCACTATCTTGGTATTAAAAAAATATCTGAATTTACAGGAACTAATGTAGGAGGAGGTTTTGCACCTTCGCATATCTTGCTTTCACCAGAGACTCTGCACCATTATGGTATTTTTCACCTTGTCCCAAGTCTGCTTCCATATCTCCTCTCATTTGCTATTGCAATTGGTCAAAGTGCAATCCTAGGTTTACTCATCTCCCTCCACTGATCTACTGCAAAACAGCCTGCACCCAGTGATTGTGCTACAAAATGTACACATTTAAAAGATGAAACTCCACTTCGTTATATTTGATGAAGTCTTTGGATGAAAGCACTTATATTAGGAATGGGAAGCTACAGCCTTTTTTTTTTTTTTTTGCATATCACTGTAAAATGGTAGAATACCCGCGGTGGTGGTGCTGCGGTAGCATTGTCACCTCACAGTTAGATGTTGCCCGTTCGATTCTCAGTAAGAGCATCTTCTGTGTGGCGACATGCGTGAATGGGCATTCCTTCGTTGAAGGTTGTGCATTAGGCCCGGCAAGGCAGCACATAAAAATCTACTGCCAATCATTAGTGGACCGGAGTTCAGCTGTGGCGACCCCTAACAGGGAAAAGCCAAAAGACACAACAACTGTGAAATGATAGAATATTTGCTTATCTTTTCTAAATTTACTTTGCTGTGGCCTGCTGAGATCTGCAGTGCACCTAAGTATCAAACAGATTATTTCCCAATATCAAGATCCTAAAGAGATTGGGACTGAGGTGGTCACCAATATGAACACTATTGTTAAGGTTTTCTCTTACCGGTTTGTCTCACTTTGAAATTCACTTCACAAATTTTCTCTTAACAGGGCTTTGACAACTATTAATTTTCAGAAATGGGTAGCAACACAAGTAATTTGCTCCCTAATAAATTCTCATTAAAACTTCTTTGTTCATCTCTCTTTCTCTAGCCCCCTCTCTGTCTCACAATACATATATATATATATATATATATATATATATATATATATATATATATATATATCTATATATACATATGGATCTACCTGACTAGATCGACACATTAAAAGAGCGAAAACGACTTCACCGACGCCAGAAGACCGACAGTTCACAAACACGACACCTCATACACTCGACACATCATAACAACAAGCAAAACAAATCCCCTATCCAAAACCCACACACACAACACAAGCACACCAAAATCCTTACAAACCAACACTAACCCATACATACACAACTATCTACAACCCTAACCCAAACCCTTACCCTAAGGTCCGTCACTATCGCACACCCACCTAACCCGCGCCCAAACCCTAACTCACTTATCCCACCCCTATCCCTACAGACCGTCAACATCGCACACTTACCTTACTCGCACCCTTACCTAACCCGTGCCCTAACCCTAACTCACTTATCCCACCCCTATCCCTACAGACCGCCAACATCGCACACTTACCTTACTTGCACCCTTACCTAACCCGCGCCCTAACCCTAACTCACTTATCCCACCCCTATCCCTACACACCGCCAACATCGCACACTTACCTTACTCGCACCCTTACCTAACCCGTGCCCTAACCCTAACTCACTTATCCCACCCCTATCCCTACACACCGTCAACATCGCACACTTACCTTACTCGCACCCTAACGTCCGTCACTACCGCATACTTACACATCCTTTCCCCATCGCAGTGTTCTCAGCGTCGGTGTCTTCCTCCATCGGTCTTCTGCCTTATCAATCTTCTGGCGTCGGTGAAGTCGTTTTCGCTCTTTTAACGTGTCGATCTAGTCAGGTAGATCCATATATATATATGGTTCCACTTCATATCATCGAATTATCATTTCATCGAATTTCAAATCATCGAGACCAAATCGTCGAAAACTCATAACATTGAATCTCAAATCATTGACTATAAAGCAGCTAGAAATAACATCCCAGGCACTGTTTACTACGTTTATGCAGGGGGCAAGCCCCCCTGCACCCACCCCCCCCATAAATTAAATATACCAACTCCAAGGTCGCACTACAGTGGGGTAGGAAATTATCTTTTTCCCCCACTGTAGTGCGACCTTGGAGTTGGTATATTTAATTTATGGAGTTGGGGGGTGGAGCCCCCCACATGGGGGGTGCAGGGTGGCTTGCCCCCCCCCCCCCGCATAAACATAGTAAAAACTCTGTGGGATGTTATTGTTATTCCTAGCTGCTTTATAGTTTTCAATGATTCGAGATTCGATGTTATGAGTTTTCGATGATTTGAGTTTTCGACGATTTGGTCTCAATGATTTGAAATTTGATGAAATGATAATTCAATTATATGAATTGGAACCATATATATATATATATATATATATATATATATATATATATATATATATATATATATATATATATATATATATATAGATAGATAGATATAGAGAGAGAGAGATAGAGATAAAGATAGATATACACATATAGATGTATATATTTCTTTATGCTCACTGACTATAAGCATTAACTTCCATGACCTGTCCTATATTTCTTTGAAATGTCCTGTCACAGTCCTGAAAGGAATTTTCTCCAATTCCCAAGTTTATTTTGATATATGTAGCAAACCTTGGGGCTAGCTGACGTATAATAACTCTAATGGACTGAAACTGATTGAAGCTTGGAGTATTCCTCTTATAGAAAAAGAAAAGCAAGGAAGAAATCGCTACACATTATTTCCATCATTTTATATAGATTTTATAAGCACAAAATATAATGCTTTATTAACATTTTCAACTAGCCTGTCTGTTTTGAGGTAGAATACAAATGTTTAGAACTACTTCGCCTTAAAGAAATGTCAAAGTTAAAGGCAGGAATGGGAGTATCTTGGTTAGTAATTATTCTAATGAATTCATGTGGTTTAAAACAGTAGTGCCAGTTCTCCTACTATATAGACCTGATGTTCTTGCTCCAGAAGGCCACCGCTGTTGGAAACATTGTTGTATCATCAGTGATTATCAGTATACATTGGTGACCTCAATTTGACTTCCCAAATGGACCTATTGTCCCCAGATTCATAACTATGGTGGTGTGAAGGAGCTGCAAGGTATTTGGTGACATGATTAGCAGCTGCCAGTGTTGCATGAGTGCAGTACTGGTATTGCTTTATGGACCCATTTCTGCATTTGTGGTCACATCTGAAGAGCAGAAGCACTTACACATTTAACTGCACCAGGCTGCTGAAGTTTTAGTACAGAAGAGTTTTCTTGCTTGTTTGTTTATATGTTTGTTTACAGTTCCAGAGTAAAAAGAGCTTTTTTTTTTCTTCTGGGGTTCCACTTTGGGGAACTGCACAGGGTACCAGATGACCTAGATATGGTTTTGACTTTGACTATGTCCATGTATATGTGCTTAAATGTTGCTTCAATTGTAAGTAAAGGTAGTAGAGGATTTCTACATTTTAGTATCTGTGCCACTCTCTGGCACTCCTGAAAAGCTACACAGACTTTTTTATTTGTTTCATGATATAAAACCTAGGCAAAACTCTAACCTCAGTCTTAAATGATTACCCATGGCACAAATGTTTGCTAGCTTGATTGCACGGACTCTTTAAGACTTTAATATCAACCATTACTATAATATTTTTCACTCTTCTGGCACTTCTTGTACAGCAAACCAATTATGAAGAGTGGATGCTGTATTCATTCATTCCCCTTTTTCTCTTGCTGTATTGTCTCTGGACCTACTTATCATGTTATAATCTCATTGGGCTGCTCTAACATTGATGTTTATTTATTTATTTATGTTATTTATTAGTGTTTTGTTGATTGGGTTAGTTCCACTAGTCAAGCTGCCTCTTTTTAGGGGAAATCTAAGTAGGTATTTCTACTACTTGGGGAAATTTAGCCAGGATACTCAGGACTGAATGTAGTGAAGAGAGGAGTCTTATATATCGATAAGGAAGAAGGTTGTTTAAAATTAATAAACCCAATTGTTTATGCCACTTCTTACCTTCCTAACCACCACAGCAGATAATATGTTTACTTTCTAAATGACATTGTCTCACTATAAAAGTGCTATCACATGCCTGATTGTGCCTCACTCAGGCTTCATAAATGTAGAACCACCACTTTATTTAACAGATGATCCCATCAGCTTGAAAACTTGTTGAAGTTCTGTGGTCTCTTAACAGACCATCTGTATTGTGATGGTGAACACCAGCATAATGTTTGGTGTTGAAATGGAATAGTTACATTGCCAGGGGCACTTACTTGTTGGTGCAACCATGGCAATCTGAAATTAAGATGAATTGTCTAATTGGGAAGGTAATAGTTTATGAATCTTAATCCTACTCAATAGCTAAGCATTTTTCCACTCTTTCTCTGTCATAAATATCTGTTCTCTGTCTTATTTATTTTTATCCATAGGCAGGATTTAGGATGTTTTTCATTACAATTTTTTTGAGTTGAGACTTCCTCAGGCATACATCTGAAAATTTATATAGACCATGAATGGCTCAAAAAAGACAGGCAACATCAGAACACATCCAAAGCTTAAAGGTATTTTTTGTTTCTGGAAAGGTTCCTCAGTTTCCAGTTTCTACCCAATTTATTCAGGCAGCTTCTCTTTGGTTAGATTTGTAACAGGAAATGCTGCAAATTGGGGGATAAACTCCTAATATCTCCTGCAAGACCCCTGCCAAAAAAACTCTGAATAATCTTTCTTTTTGGGAACTGGCCATTCCTTTATAGCCTCTATTTTCTTTCATTCTGGTGTTTGGTTAATCCCATACCCAATTATATTAATGATATTTTTCACTCTGGTCATACCTGATTTGCATTTTGGAGCATTTATGGGGAACTCAACATGCCCCAGGGAATCCAATATGACTTTGACCTTAGGAAGATGCAAATCATATTCTTCTAAAGAGATGACTGTATCATCAAAATAGTCTGCAGCATAGGAATGGCAAGGTTTCAATAAGTAGTTTATTAGTATTTGGAATGTGGATTGAGCCCCATAGAGATAAAAGGGAAGAACAGTATACTGGACAAAACATCTACTATGAAAAATGTAGTTTTCTCTTTAGCCTGATAAGTTAAAGGCATCTACCAGTATCCATTCATCAGATTCAGCTAGTTAAAAATGTTTCCCTCCCTAGCCACTCTACTAAAACCAGTAACCTGGGCAAAGGGTATCTGTCAGTTTTATACCTAAGAAGAAGTATTTCGGAGTCATTGAAAAAGTTGTATGTACTATCCAGTTTTGGAACCTTTTTATTTTATTTCTCTTCTAATGTATGCTTTTGTTGACCAGGTTAGTCCCAGAATGCTAGCAACCTCTTTTCATGGGATACCTGAGGTGGTATTTATACTTTTAGTGGAAATTTAACAAGGGCATCAGTAACTTCCCTTACTCTTTGGAGCTGCTAGATGGTACCAGGGGGCTCTTTAAAGCAGCAAGAAAGAGGCCTAAGGGAAGAAGCAGTATGGTGGAGGAGAGAAGAATTTGGAAATGGAAAGTCAGAATTTGGAGAAAAATGTCTTCAATATAGAAATTCAGAATGCAACCAAAGATTCCTCTCTGGTGGATGTTACAAATGACAGAATTTATCTGTGTCCATGGAGAAAGAAGTAAGCCTGTTGATGAGCAGATAACAGAATTGACATCAGGAGTGCTTAGAGATGATGTTATGTTAATAATCAAGCAGGATGATCCAGGTGACAGTTCTGCTGTTCCATTGCCTGAGATGACCGATAACTATTTTCTAAGTGCTGAGGGTGGTAATGTGGAAACGGAACCAGGTGATGTAGCCACAGAGAATGCAGCATTTAAAATGTATGCAACAATGACAGAAAGAAAAAGAGGAAAGCAGCAACAAACTGAAAAGGTGTCTACTTTTGTGGCAGCACATAATGCAGTAGCTAAAATATATGCAGAAGTGACAGAAGGCAATAATGGAGAGCAGCAACAAACTGTTAAGTAAAGCAGCTTTTAAAAGGAAGACCAGCTGTGAGAATAAGAACAGAACATTATACTGTTATAGACAGATCTTATGTATGAGACAATTTGCTAACCATTCTGGGATTTAAGCTTAAGAAATTCACCCCAGGATTTAATAAAATCTGTGTCAGCACCATGTAGAGCCTACACAGAATGTATCCATATTCGTGGTCATGGTTCCCCCTCAGCAGTGCACCATGCATATCAATGATGGGGCATTGCCGATAGACAGCTGAGGAACATGGTTATTGAGTTTTTTATTTTATTATTGTTTTTTTTAAAAACACATGTTTACACGGTACGGAGCACAGCAATGCCAAGCTGCGCTTACATATAAGATAGCAGACACCTTCCAGACATCTAAAAAGAGAAACCGGATGTAATTAATTATTTATTTAAAGGTATATTTAAGCATGTCTAAGTGTGTTTGCACAGCATAGCATGGTACTTAGCACTGCTTATAGGTAGCTCAGTGGTATATGTGAAGGTATACCAGATTTCTTAATATCCATGTAGCTAAGGTGGTAGAGTTGTGGCTTCATGTACAGTAGGTCCAGGGTTTAAATACATGGAAGGGGCAATATGCATTTAATTTTGATATACGTATTATGCAGACAATTTTAAAACATGGCCCTGCTGCACTCTGCTAAGATCTTCTCAACTGTCCTTAGACCTGCTAAGCACCGCATAAACATGGTAACAGCTACTAATGTTTGTGCACTGCTCTGCTTGGCTGGTTTGCATACTGCTAAGCTCTGCTAAGACTACTGTTCTCCAAAATTTCATACTTCTCAGCTCAGTTGTGCTGGTTTGTCCGGTGCTAAGCGATGCAGGGCTTTTTTGAATGTTGCCCAATGACGTGTAAGGGTAGAAAAACAGCCTATATTAAGCCCAATAGGTGGGAATGCAGCTGAATCCATTGGCGTTCTCTCAACTGAAGGTATAGTATGGCTGGTGGTATTGTTGAAGGTGTGCACTTTGGGCTGCAGTGTTGGCGCATTCTGAAATCCAGGATCATGGTCGAGCTCCTCATGAAAACCATGATGACAGCCTGCTGCAGGGCAGTTTCCATGGCTCAGAGTGTAAGGAGGAGGCCTGGGATTGGCTGACCAGAGAACTCAACAGTGTTACTGGTATCCCCCACACAAGTGAGCAGTCTCATCACCACCATGATGACCTGAAAAGGCAAAAGAGGGGAACCTTGGACACCTGGATCCAAGAAGCAAGGGCAGGGAATGTCCCACAAGTATGTAAGTAATTTTGCCTCTGTTTTACTTATGTGCAATCTGAATGTCTGTAAAACTGGTATGCATAATAATGCACTTCTTTCCTAACAGCAGCAGCTGAGAGGGCTCACAATGTCAACTCGCATGCCAGACACTTGGCCAGGTTGCACCATGAGTGTGGTAAGTATAGATATATTATGCTAACTGTAGTGAAATAAGCAAGAAAGAGTAAAGCATTAACTGCAATAAAGTATATACAGTAAAGTTTGTAGTACAATGAATGTGGCCTTAGAGCTGTAGTGCAATAAATGAATAATACCAACTGTAGTGCAATAAAACATGAAACAATACCAATAACCACATTAAAGTATATACACTAAATAAATGGTATGTATCAATAAATGTGGAATTAGAGTTGTAGTGCAATAAATAAATAATGCCAAAAACATGAAACAATACCAATAACACCAAGGAAAATGGTGTACATCAGGATTGTGTTGTCATAACCATTGCAGTAAAGCTATATGTATTGAGGCTGTAAGGTAAGGAGTTGCACTCAAGTATAACACTGTAATAGATGTAGAATGCAAATCTAATGGCTGCAAATTGTATTGGTTAACTCATATAGTACTGTTCAAGACTATCTGGAGACCAGAGTTGCTCGCATAATGCTCTGTCATCCACAGGCATCAGGTAATAAAGGTATAGGGGTGAGGTAGCCCACTCCATGAGCTGATACTGTTTGTTGACTTCACAGATATGATACTGAAATCTAGCTTAACTACTATCAGCATTATGCTTGTATTTCATGCATGTGCATTCTACTGTCACTGCAGTCTAGTATAACACTGTAGTAGTACTACCATGTCATATTTTGGTTCCAGGTGAGGTCTAGGCAAATATCAGTCAGTCAGTAATCAGCACTGACTCAGTAGCTCAGTTTGTTAAATGCTTTGTATACAGTTCATTTGACCACACACAGTCCAGGGTCCGAATCCAGTGGTATGTATCAGTAAATAATGCAGTAGCAGTCATGTAATGCTCACAGTTTCTCTCTCCCTAGAAACTACAGGCAAATGGGTCAGGTAGCCCATAGTATGAGTACATAATTGTGTATTTAGATGTCACAGAGTGTTAAAATCATTAGCAAGAATGTGTTCATCAGCAATGTTCATTCAGAAATAAAATGTGTAAATCAAGGAATGTCTATATGCCTGGTGTGTCTGCTAAAAGTTGCTGCAGTCAATTAATACATTTTATGCAGCTGTCCCCTGCAGTCACTGTTATTGGGTTCTAGTCCCATGACTCCCAACCAAGGCATGACAGCTGTTTAGTGTCTGTACTGTACATGTGCATGGGTGTCAAGTGTCACAATTTCACTTTATGTAATTAATAGTGCATAATCCATCTGTCACAGGATTACCATGGACATGATTACATAGATTACAATGTATCACCAAATCAGCCCACAGAACACTTTGGTAGTTATATAGATCCACCTGATTTGCAAGTGTTCTTTGTTTTTGTGTATCCACAGTTGTTACTGCTTGGTCCATAGCGTCCCATGCAAATAGCTTAAGAGGTATGTACATGATATATCAGCTATAGAAGACTTGTAATCACTGTACATATAAAGAAAATACAGACCCGTAGAGTAGATAGTAGTACTGTTGTCTAGGAAATAACCTGCAATGTTACTAATAGACTGTTTTTCTCTCTCTCCCCACCCCTTATTTTCATTTATTTCTTATTGTTACTCATTGATTATGGTTTACTGTTAACATATCTTGTTACATTAACTTTATTTTGGGATATGTGTTTTATTACTGTTATGTATTATAATGGTTGCATATTAACATATCTTGTTAAATTACCAATTTTGTTGGCATTATGCTTTAACTATTACTGGCATGCTGTTAACATACTGACTGTTTGTTATTTATTGGTGTGCTTCACATAATATGCATTGATAAGTAATTGTGTTATTTCCAATGTTCTGCCATGCTGTTATTACTAACAATGATTTGTTCACAACTGCCCTATACTTACTGCTATACCTCCATTACCACAGCATGTCATGGTAGGCCGGTTCTGGCTGATCTGCCTACCTTGCCTCAACTGGCCATGGCACCGGGTCCTGGCATGTCTGGGACCCAGACCATAGGTGCCCCTCCTCTTTCCCTGCACCTTCAATCTGTGGCATCAGGGGGACCACCTTAGGGGATGGGGCCTGCCCTCCCCCTGGGAGTGGTGGCAGAGGGGCTGATGTCAACCAGGATCAACTGCTGGTCATGGTGCACAGGATTGTTCATTGCAGCTATGAACACCACATGCACCAGATTGAGAGCACACTGGCTGACCTGGTGGGTCAGCCTTGCCCTGGTGCCCAGCTTCCAGCACAGACACCCTCAGGGCAGTCATGGAGCAGTGCCAGCAGTCCCATGTATGAGAATGTGAGTCATGCTGCTGCCATCTGGAAGCACATATGACTTGGATTCCACAACAGCCTCTCCATCCAAGATGTTCACCCACCTCATTTGTCACACACCACCCCTGTCTGCTGTCTTGTCTGTCTTGTCTGTCTGCAAATGTATCCTCTCCTACCAAACTTACATGTACCTATGTGCCTTCTCCAACATTCCACTCTCATCTTAATAAAAAAAAATTGGGCACCTGTCCCCCCAAAAAAATATTGCCTCATACATAGCTTTCCATTTTCCACATATAGCCACTGGACACAAGTAATTTAGTCCAATTGGCTTGACAATGCAGTTATGTTGTCCTCATCCCTCTATCTAGGGTTTGAAAGTCCAAATTCACCTACAAAATCTGTCAAAGTGTACAGCTGTTGCTGTACAAGAAATGGATAGCTATGGTTCTTTCCTATACCCTTCCTGCACATTCCTACATGACTTTCACTATGTTTTCTCCCTGCTTGTCCCTGTTTCACCGCTTTCCTATCTCATCTTTTTTTCTTTATATTTTTTTAGCATGGAACTGCGTGGCGCACTGCACTGCACAACTTCGCTTAGCTCTGCTTAATAGAGCTTTAATGAAAAATTGTTTCTCTAACATTGTTAGACACATGTACAAAATAGACACCTCTGCCATGTTTCAAACCCGAGCCCATCACAACCACAGTACATGGCATTAACCTGCCATGCCATGCATATCTTAATTAAGACAGGTGCTTTCATCAAAACATAGTGATTGCCATTTACAGTCATTAGGTGTGTCTCAGCAGAGCTGCATGCCACGCCGCACTGCACAAACTGGAATTAAAAATTAATGGGAAAAATGGCAGTGTAGCTTGGACTCTGGTACAATAATACACCACTAGACAGTCAAAGACATAAAAATGGATGTAAGTGAGGCCTGTGATTGCAGGTGAATGTGCCCCTTGTATCAGCAACATGTAGAAAGACACCTGCTAAGGCATCAATGGCAAAGAATATGTTCAGCTTGGACCCTGGTGCAGATATACAGCCATACAAAGCTATGCACATATTGATGAATGCAGACAATGCATATCATAGCTTGCATGTCTGCACATATAACTTACAAATACACCTGCTGTAGCAGTGACTCAGTAGTTCAGTGTGTTAAATGCCTTGCATGCAGTACATTTTGCCACACACAGTCCTGGGTTTAAATCCAGTCTTCTGTTGCAGTTCAATTACATTATTGTGAAGACAGCAATTAATTACTGAGTCATGCAATCTTTATATGCACAGGTTACTGCTAATTAATGATCTACTCTCCAGTTTTGCATGTCAAAGGCCTGCAGGTAGGGACACACTGCACATATCTATATAGCATAACTATATGTCGCCTACTGCTCTGTTATTGGCACTGTTGCATAACAGATGTACCTAAATCACATGCCTCAATTAGACTGTAAAGGGTACCCTTACCCTGGTTCTGCCATAATAACAGGGCTGCCACAGCTGCCACAGTTACATGTACAACTTAGTGTCCTCCAAAGGGTTCACACTCCCCACTATGTGTTCTATGCTGCAGCAGCAGCTGCAGCCTGTAGCACACACACTTGTATGTAAAGGTAGCTAATACAGGCCTGCCATACCTCCCAACCCCCTAGCACAAGGAATCCAGACACAGCCATACTTAATGGGGAGGATAAAGGTCCCGAGATTGGGACATGTTTTACAGTTTGCTGCTATATAGATAGTGAGTTGATAGAATAACAGCTATTGCATTAGCATGCATATTCTGAGGGGTATGAAGTCTGACACTCAACTGTGTGTCTTCCATTACTGACCTCAACCCACAATATTTGCAAGTGAATTACTAGACGACCACAATGTCATGGGACACCGACCACACATATGAGGTGAAACTGTGGACATGCTGCATAAATATTTACAGTTGACAGTTCTGGTACCTACCCTCTGTAATGCTGTAGTCTCCATACCTCTGCAATGTCCATTTTAACAGCTAAGAAAAGGGCCCAGGTCTACATGAAGGCCTTATATATTGCACTGTGGTGGCATGCGATTGGCTAATGAAAGTACAACTCAGCTGTTTTGGCTGCAACTACCATATTAGAGCCATAGGTTGGTGCAGAAGCAAGTACCTGCTATTTAGCAGTACCTAAGAAAGGCAAGCAGCTGGTTATGGGAAACAAGTCTGTATGAGACCTACCAACCACAGAAAGTACCTGCTATTTAGCAGTACCTTAAAAAGGCAAGCAGCTGGTTATGGGGAACAAGTCTGTATGAGACCTACCTCCTACAGAAAGCATATTTTCAAAAAAATTACCGGAAGCAAAGTTCAGCAAAGGAGTACTGCACTCCACCAGGTATGTAATTGATTTCTCCATATAACAGGATGCAGATGGGAGGATGGAGGTATGGGGAATAGGGATTACAGCAGTAAGCCTGTCTTAGATCTATGGTAATGACATGCCATTGATATTTAGCTGTCCTACACCTACAAGCATGCCTCTCAAATGCCCCTGATTTCCACTCACATCTTAGTTCTGTCCCTCTTAATCCCTTCTACAAAGGTTGGCTGCTGTAGGAAAGCTAGTGAATTACACATACTACATAGTGGCTATAAGGATGTATACTCCTGTTATGTCAGACGATGTACACTAATTCACCTCCTCTCATTATGTCAATGTCTCACATAAATAGTTCTAACATTTTAAAAGTGTCTGTGACTGTCTCTGATGTACTCTGGCTAAGTCCATGATTCTGTTGATGTTTGTCCCTTTCTGGCTGAGAGCTATGCCTAACATAGCTGTCAACTTTTTACAGCAAAAAATTTGAACAAAGTCATAATTAATGGAAGGACAAAGGCCCAAATTAGGGAAACTGTAGCTATTCCTCGTACAAAGTAAGAAAGTGAATAGAATAACAGATATTACAGTAACATAACTGTGTTATGAAGGGTATGACGTCCTAAACTCAGATGCCTGTCTTTATTTCCTGACATCAGCCATCAATGACTGGCCAACCTTTTGTCAGAAATCCACAATGTTATGTAAAAATGACCAGAAGTATGACTCAAACATCTTGACATTCTGCAAACATCTGTAGTGTTGAGAGGTATGATGCCTACAGGGAACATATTCTACAGCAGGTTTGCATTGTTTCCTGTCATTGTGTCACACTGGTGTTGCTGGACTGTCTCCATATAGTAGTTGTAATAGCACACTGCTATTTGTCTGGCAGTGGCCGTATGATACAGCAGTGGGAGGTTGCCCATAGGGGACACACCACAGTACACTGCAGTGCTGGGTTTGGGAACATACAGCAGAATATGCCACTGCATACAGGGACATATCCCCATAGTGCTACTATCTAGATAGGATCCACCCACATAGTATGTTGCCAGACTGCGGGGTACGATGTGTGAAGGAGCAGTGGGTAGTGCAGGCCATTATGGGCATGCTTAATCTGTAATGTGTTCCCATTTTGTTGTCTTTTAGGAACCATGTATTGCAAAATACAGGCCCTCTTCTCTGATGCAGAGAATGAGGTAATAGTGGATGCACAAAGGCAGCATCATCAGATGTTATTGTCCAGGGGGGGAATCATAATCATGAACAATGGGCAGCATTGCAAGCAGAGCTTGTGCAGGATGTCAATCAGATTGACCAGCAAGAAAGGACCTATGAGCAGGTGTGATACAGAGCCACAGATATGGTGAATGTTGCCAGGTATCATGCCACCACCGGTGGAGGGCCTGCAATGGTACAACCACTTTTGGCCACAGAGGGATTACTGGTGAACTAGGAACACAAGACAGCTCTCAGGCATCCATCACACCATGATGATGAAACAATTAACCATGAAATACACTGAGCAACCAGAACCTAGGATTAAAGCAATGTACCATGAAAATTCACCATAAACACATGCGATAAAACAATACTACTATGGAAATACTTGAGAAATTTGCCAGGTGAATTGATTAAATCTGTTAAAGTAAATAGAAATTGGTGTACCAAGGTAGAGTATCAGGATTTCCTATGGAGACTGGTAATAAATTAGCAGTAAAGGGGAATATTTTGTATAAAAAGAAAGATGAAAAAGTGCACGTTATTTTGCAGTGAGGAAGAGACAATAAAGAATGTTTTTTTTTTTTTGAAAAGTAAAAGAGCGGTGCAACTCTGGAAAAAGTTGTGTGAAGACAAAAACATTGGGCATATTAGTGGCATCAACAGTATAGATATGAATGTGATTATGTATGCATATTATACGAAAAAAACAAAAATATGTGAGGATAGATAATTTATTTTATGTAATTTGTTTTATTTAGAATGAAAGACTGAATGAAATTGTACTTAATGGGAAAAGAATTTTGGCAGATATATTGCAAAAAATAGGTTATGGTTGTGGTAGAAAGAGTGGGGTCAGTTATGGAAGAACAACAATGAGGATGTTATAAGAAAAACGATAAATAGTAAAAAAAATAGAAATGTGTATATGTGCCTGTAAAATGTACATTTTTAAAATATGTAAATAATATATTTTTATATTGTGTTAAATAAAGGACCACTACCCATTTCAATAGATGCCATGGGACTGTTTACATCTACCTGAGCTACCACCATCTCAAGCAGATGGGGCCTCACTTTAACTTCTTATCAGAAGGTGACACACTTAGGAGTGCAAGATCCCCCCTTTTGCTGCACTCCGGCATCAGTAATCAATCTTCTTTGTGCAGGAACAGAAACCACAGCCTTGTGCACCAAAGCCAAGTACACTTTCTACCTGTTGTGCAACTGACACCAATGAACTAATGTAATAAGGCCTTTCTAACTATTATGAGATTCTTCAGTTATCCCTAGTTTCGATATTTTCTTGCATCTTTTGGGGTTTTAGGTATTCTATGTGGCTTTAGATTAGCTATCTCCACTCAGACTATCTTTATGTCATATTTGCTGGAAGTTGTCCTTCCTGGTAACAGAGAAGAAAATAGTTTTGTTTTCCTAAATGAATTCTTGGATTTCTTGTTACTGAGACTTTGAAGGGGTGTCATCTATTATAATTTTGGTTGTGGATAACATCCAATTTTCTCTTTTTGGTCCTTGACTGCTGACACTATGCTTACCACATTTATTTCTGCATTATTCCATTGTTTTAGGACATTTATGTGGTAGGTATGGTCTGTATATATCTTTCCTACTTGTCTGACATTAAAGTCCACTTTGATTATTCTCTTACTGACTTTGTATAATCCTTGTCACTTGGCCATGGTCTTTCAGTCATAGAGATCAAAACCAGGACTTTGCATCCTACTATAAATTCTCTAGTCCATGTATCTTTTTGTTGGATAGCTTCTATTTTGTTCATATGTTCTTGCATATTAGCTTTACCAGTTGTATTCTCTCCTGCAAATTAGTGCAATGCCCTAAAACATGTTTAAAATGTCTCTATTCATTTCCCACATCTATTTAGCTACATCTGTTAGCCTTCTGGGGCATCTACCAAACAACAGTTCTAAAGAGCTAAATTATGTAGAAGCATGGGCATCTCAAAGACTGCATAAGAAATGGAGGGCAACAGCTGGTCCCAGTTTTCTTGCATTTTTTTCTATTGCATTAATAAATATTGGTATCAGGGTCCTTTTAAAACATTTTACCAGCCTATCCATTTGGGGGATGGAAATGGATGTTGTTTGTTGTATTACCTGAAAATTTTGGTAGGTGCAGCGTGATTTTGGACAGAAAAGGCATACATCGGGCTGTTAATAAGTCTTTTAGAATACCTCCAGAGAAAATAGCAACATCAACTCATTCACTATTACTCTGTGTTTATATTTTTAGAGGGGAATAATCTCATGAAATCCAGTACCATAGTCCAACAATATATTGGCATTCACTGCTGGACGTGAGGAATGGTCCCTTAATATAGCAGTTCTCTCAGGTCTATATTAGATGCGCGAAGATCCGTTTGAGCAAATAGGAAAAGAGCGACACATATTGCACAAACTACAAAACGGCAAACATCCAAAACCGCGAAACTCGAAATGTCAAATTGTTATGGTTGACCCGTCTGCTGTATAGCTCCATAAGGTAAGTGTGCAATAGTTACAGACCTTAGGGTTAGGGTGCAGGTTAAGCTAAGTGCATAGATAGGTAATGTTTGTAAGGTTTAGTGTAGGGTTAGAAGTAGGGTTTTGTTAAGTGTATGTGTGTGGATTATTTGTTTTGTTTGGGTATTTCTCCGTAGGGTAAGTGTGCGATAGTTATGGACCTTAGGGTTAGGGTGCAGGTTAATGTAAGTGCATAGATAGTAATGTATGTAAAGTTTAGTATAGGGTTAGAAGTAGGGTTTGGTTAGTGCATGTATGTGGTTTATTTATTATGTTTGGGTAGGTAGTATGCAGCATGCGGTGGGGTTGGCTGACTATGATGATTCAAGATTTTAAATTTTGCAGTTTAGGGGGTTCAGTGTATTTGCGGTTTGGGCTGTCTGTGTCGCTGTTGTGGTATTCGCTCAAACGGGCTTTCAGTTTCATAATAAAGACCCGTTCTCTCAAAAGAAACTTCAATTACAGGCAACAGAATCAAGGGAACCCTGAATTCTGGGCTAGGAGCAGTGCTTTGGCACTCAGGTCAAATGGCACAATAGTTTTTAATCTGCTTTAGGACACTTGGCCAATAAAATCTGGGCAGGACCTCGGCCTTAATATTATCCATACCTACTTGTCCTGAACACATAGTTGTGAACCATTTTCACTTAT
Source organism: Protopterus annectens (assembly GCF_019279795.1). Taxonomy (NCBI): domain Eukaryota; kingdom Metazoa; phylum Chordata; order Ceratodontiformes; family Protopteridae; genus Protopterus; species Protopterus annectens. Next base: position 561,664,273 of record NC_056737.1, on the reverse strand, counting down.
ACTTGTCTGCAAGGCTAATTGCAGCATTATCTACTATCTTTCCTTTGCTACACTATATACCAGGTCAATTTGTAATTCAAAGTAGGGATATACTGGAGGAGAACACTAGGGGAGTTCTACCCTGAATCCTTTTGGCATACATCAAAATTCCTATATTCCAATGGGCCTTCTTGACACTTAGCTAACACATGTGGAGGTATTGGATCTTTCTCCTCCTTTGTGTCTTGGGAGGTAGAATGCTCAGCCTCCTCTCCTTCTAAGGCAGCCATGGAAATCTCCATATTCAACTCCTCCTTAAGGAAGGATAGCTCACTCTAGTTCTCTAAAATTGTTTCTTGCTGCCCTGTAGTCTGAAGACCGACCCTCTCTCTCTATCGCTCTCTCTCTTGGGGTCTTTAAATAAGGGGAAGTCCTCTTAATAATCAGGTCAGTTGTAAGACAGCGGATTACAACTGTAGGATACAGCACTATCCCAGAACTGCTTTGTACCTATAACATGGCAAGTCTAATAATGCCTTTTCTCACATTGATACAAGTGACCTCAACAAGCTTGTGTGAATGGATTTTCTTCTTGCAAATATAATTCCCTTTCACTAGTGTAATCATTCTGTCAGAATGTATGAGTCCCTGCAAATCTTAACCAACCACTTTTGTTAGGCATATCATTAACTTTGCAGTGGTGCAACTACAAAATGTGGTTTCTTCCAACTAGGCCATAAAGCGATTACATTCCATTGCTTTGTCACTTACTACAAGCTTTCCATTTGCTTATATGGGAGTTTTTGAATTAATTTCCCTACTACATGATTTAGTGATATGACCCAACTTGTTGCATTTAAAGCATAAAATAGAAGACATTATTTTTTTACAACAGTTCTATCTATTTAGCTGGCAATTTCTTAAGTAAACTTTGATAACATACTTTCTAACAAGAATACAAAGTTTTCAGTAACCTTTTGACTCACATGATGCACCCATCTCTTAAGAATAACTAGCAAAGCTCTATTCAACCTGTAGAATACAAGACACTCTAGCAATATATCTCTAACTGTTAAGATCCTAAGGATTAAGCCACAATTTTGAAACAAGCTTTAGTTCAGACAACTGAGTTCTTACTGTTTTGATCCTACAGACATTCCATGAACTTAACAGATTGAGTTTCTAAGGTGACTTCCATGCTTTTCTTTCTTACTTTACCAGGAGCACTATGGTTCAAACTTGGTATAACCATGTAATCATGGAGGGGCTCATCTGTATATTGTAATATGAGTATGTTAGCACTGCTGGAATAATTGCTACCCTCCTGGTTGGCTTTTCCATTGTAATTGGTTAGATTTTGAAGAACCAGTAGTTAGTGAGTGCCTTGAATGGAGGAGCAGACCTCAGTTGCCCCATTGATTAAGCTACTACTTTGAGTCCCTCAACACTCATTTATCATCTACACCAGCTGCTTTGCTATGGTCAGTACTCATCATTCAATTTACTATGTTCCACCCAATTAACACAGAAATTAAATAATTGAAACAAGTTAGATATGTAAAATATATTGTTAAATTTCTCACCCCTTTGAGCTGTGTCTCCAGTTTATTTATGCACATGGTAAGTGTGGACTCAAGACACTGAAGTGTTAGTGGATCAAACACTTTTCAGGCCTCACATTGGGCACTCCTGAACACCCCCTTGGCTCCAAAAAAATGCTATGGCTTGTACTGTTTATGGCACTCATACAACTTTCATTACATCATATTGGAAGAACCCAGTAGATACTAAACAATCTCTCACATTCAGAAATACATAGATTTTATATCACTTTGCATTAAAAGAGCCCAAAAGAAATAAAACGTTTGATATAGCAAAACAGTCTGCATGCATAGTAATGACAGGAAGAAAGGCATGTCCATTATGCATAATGAGAGATGTTTGAAAATCTGATTGGTAACTGTACGGTGACATCAGATGTAAAATTGAGTGACCTGTACAAGTTTCCCCAGTATGAGAGAGAGTCTTGGGTTGTGTGCCAGGAGATTTTTTTTTTTGAGTACACCTTTAATGCATCTTGGTCCACTTGATAGGATTACAACTACAGAACAGTGTCTGTGGGCATCTCTGTTTTTACCAAAAGGATGACTGTCATTACAAAATCAGTGTCTGTGACAAAGACAGATACACAATTAAGACAAATAACCAAGAATAAGTAGAGGCATAGCTTGCAGCTTTTGTGTAGTATACCTATCAGGAAGTATGAAACAGATCTACTAGGATTATGGAAAGACTAAAAACGGCATAATTAGCCATAGATATTGCTACCTTAGACACATAAGCTCAAACATTTCTTAGCTGATCTTTGTTTCATAACAAAATGGTAACATCACAATTACGCAACTTAAAGCATATTCTTTATGACTAGATCCCGAGGTTTAACACACTTAAAATACAAGAAATTTTATCCATTGACAAATTTAAGAGATCTTTAGATACTGTCTTAAGAAAGAAGATGTGTTAACCTGACCCCCATGGACTACAAAAGTTTTGTTATACTATTAGAAAGAACCCAATGCATACAACTAAGCAGTCTATACTTGCATTTTAACATGTTTCAACTACTGACAGCAAACAAAATGTATCAGCTGCAGATGTTCTCACTGTTCTCACTGCTGTGTTGTCATTTGGTACAGTCTAAGTTTTTAACAGCCTCAAGGACTATAGCACACTAACACTGTCCATCATGAAATATGTTTTTAATTCTGGCAAACTGATGTTCATTACTGCCACAATGTATTCTATCCATTTTAGCCTCAGACCCCTTGCCCCTTCATTTGCCTTTGATTCTTCTCAACATCATGCTTTGAATCATGTCTTTGCATTATCTTGCCAAAGTATCTGACTTTTAGATTCACTGTCAGACATTCCATTTAACAGTCTTGGTTTATTTTCATAAGTATTGAGTGATTATATCTTTTTACAACCATGGAATTCTCAACAGGTTTTTCCATCATCCAGGATCAGATGCATTAAATTATTTTTTTTATCTTTTGCACAGAGCCTTAATTATAGTTTAACATTCACATAGGTTTATAGGATAGTTGCTCTTGAGGGCCATTTCAAGGCTAGCTATTTTCCCTTTCAAGAATCAAACCTTGTACTTAAACAACTTAACCATTATACCAATCCCCACAGCATAATTTATGATATAAGTCAAGTCTTTATGTTAATCAACAACATCACTTGTGTGCTTTCTACTTTCCTCTTTATCAAAGTATTCTTCCTCATATTCAGTCATTAAAGTGGTATCATTTGTATTTCTGAGCTTAATATTTATCTTGATAACTTTTATTCCAGCATCTGATTCATCTCAACAAGCATTTTGCATAAAATGTTCAGCATATAAATCAAAAAAGTAGAGTGACAATATATGGCCTTGTCTTATTTCTTTCCCTGTCCTAATCCAGTTACTTATTAAAGATTTGCTTCTAAATGTTGCTTCTTGTACTGCATGCAGATTCCTCAGGATGCAAATAATGTGATCACTGTATCCTAATTCTCCTAAGGACTTGCCACAGTTTCTTATGTTCTATACATTCAAAGGTTTTAGAACAGTCTAAAAAGCAGAATTAGAGGGGGGCATGACCAAGATGTGCTCTAGCTAACAGCAGTTTGTTTTAGCTCTGCCACTTTAGAATTTCTCTGACAGGATTTATCAATTTTAATCAATCCTAACAACACTTTTTTTTACAATATGGTACCTCCTAGTATCAGTTAGGATTGTATCAAAATTTGGGGGTGGGGGGGGTTGAAATTTTACTGTCAAAAAAGATATTTCAACTATTTCTTTCATCGTCCTGCTACTAAAATGACCTTCTCTTCTTCACAAGAATCTTCACTCAAAAAAGAACTTCAATCTCTGCTAACAAACATACAGGACTTAACTATGAAACTAGATAAGATGGATTTAAAATTACATAACTTCAAAGAAAAATGTTCAAAGCAGATGGAAGTTATTCATGAAGACCTTCAGCAGCAGAAATCACAGATCAGTGGAACTGAACAGTCACTAAATGATATGGATAGTAGACTGCAGGAAGGGGAAGACAACACTGATTTTTTATTGAAGCAGAACACTTTGCTTCAACTCAAAATTGATGATTTGGAATATAGATTATGCAGAAACAACATTAGGATTTTTGGACTTCCAGAAAATATTAAAGGTAACGGTATGATACATTTTTTGACTACTTGGTTACCTAAAGCTCTGACCTCCCTGAGGCATTGTTCTATGGTATTGAAAGGGTACACAGATCTCTAACTTCTTTGACTAATAAAAATAGTTCATCTAAATGTGTAATTAATAGATTCCTATCCACCTAAGATAAGGAATTGGTACTTAAAACAGCATGGTCCAAATCACCCATCAAAATAAATACAGTATAAATGGTTTTGATAATGACTATTCTTCTGCTGTTATCACTAAGAGAAATTTGTTTTTAACACTAGATTAGACAACTTAAAATATGTCAAATTAAGTCACATCTTCGGTTTCCAGCTATACTGAAATTGTTCCTAGAAGATGGTGTCAAGACTTTTGATGAATTGGATTCAGCTGTGAACTTTATTAGCTCTAACAAAATAATTGAGAACAATGGGTTGCTGCTTCATTGAAGAGAACTGTGGACAATAATTCTTGGAAAGCTATAGACCAAAAAAAAAAAGAGGTTGAAAAACAAATACATTTCTACTTTTTCTATAAAGTGCTTTCTTATCTATTATTCCCTTGGGAAATAAGATGAAAGCTTTTTTTCTTCATTAGCAAAACTTGTTTTTCAGTTGGGACCTTGAATACAGATGTTTATAGGTTCATAGGTAGATACTAGGCTATCTGCCCTAGGGCATTTATAAGCCTAGCCAGAGTGTATTTGGCTTCCGCCTCCCTATTAGATTAGCCTACTGTGCATTGTAAAGTAGGTCACAGAAGGTACCCTTCTAAGATTAGTTTACTGTGCCTCTGTCTAGCAGGGACACAGGAGAGATCCCAGGGGTGAATTTGCGATTTCCCATCCACGCGTCCAAATTTCGCTTGAAGAGGGTCAGCGAGGGGCTATGTCTAGCATGAATTGGGATTCTATTCCAGAGTGAGGGGAGCCTTTGGAAAATGAATCTGTCCCTCCAGCATGTCCTATTTATTTTTGTGCTGAAGTTTAGGTCCCTGGAGCATGTAGCTCTAAGGGATTTGGATTTTTTGAGGTGGAGCATGTCCATTAATTCTGGGTTTGACATGGCTTTGTATGTCAGGCATAGATCACCTCTGAGTAGGCGGTAAGCAACTGAGTAGAGCTGGAGTTTCTTTAGTCGAGCTGCATAGGACATCTGTTTGTAGCCCATGATCCTCTTGTTGAGGTACTTTTGGGGTCTCTCCAGTTGCTACAGGTGTCGGGTAAGGTACATCCCAAAAGGGGCATTGTATTCAATTATGGGCCTGATGAGTGACGAGTAGAGGGGCACAATGACCTCTCTTGATCTAGATGTGAACCCTTTCATGATAAGGTGGGCTATATAGAAGGTCTTTCTAACCACTTTGGCAACGTGATTATCAAAGGAGAGATTACTATCTACGTTGGTCCCCAAATCTCTAATTACTTCTTCCGTACTTAATGGATTACCACCTATGTGGTAATTTGTGGGCACCTTGTTTTTCCCAAAGGGGATGACTATGCACTTTTTAGCATTTAGCTTGAGGCCGTGGCTCTGGTACCAAGCATCCGTCTCTGTGAGACCCTTTTGGAGGATGCTTGTGTCAGCTGGAGATCCGATTATGGCCCCCAGTTTGCAGTCATCTGCGATCTTTGTCAGCCATAATCCCCCCGTGTTAGCCTGAACCTCAGAGAAGTATATACCGAACTTGTCATAGTAAGTAACTGTTTCATATATCAGATTAGAAAATATTTGGTTACCTACATTAATAATTTAAATTCTATCGCTATTGAAACAATAGTAGCTGAAGTGGGTTTGAACCTTTTCCTGTGGAGTTTTATATTGATTGGCTCACTTTGTCTGAATGTCACCCTTACATAAGGTTTACTTTGAACTTATAACATTTCTGCTACATTAGACAACTTTTTGTTGTCATTAATTTTGGATTTGGTTTGTTTGTTATATGAGGTTCACCTGCTCTTACTCAGCTACAGCTATGTCATGATGTGATACTGCCAGCTCCAGCTCTATTTCCTTGACAATTTTATGTAAAAGCTTACATCTGTCTTCTCGCCATAGTAGCATTTCTCCTCTCACATATACTACAAATAGTCTGCAGTCATGAGCCTTCTGCATCAGAGAGCAACTCCTCGTCAATTTACGTGCACGCAGACTAACAACCAGGAAGCAAACCAGAGCTTTTCCATCTGCTGATTCACCAGAACTGAACTATCATTTGGGATTCTCTTCTACAAGGGCTTGCTGCGTAGAACCTTTCAATTATTTCATGTCTGGACTCTCTTCATACCATCTAAAATAAAACAAAACAGGAAATCTTTGCTTGCTGGACTGATCCCTTCATTTATTTCTCATGGAAAGAAGGCGATGCTAAGAATGTATATCTACAGGGTGACTTTTTTTCCCTTTTCTTTTCCCAAGACAACATTAAAGGTATGTACAATTAAAATATGTTTAATAGAGGATAAAATACCTCATACTTATGTTAGTTTTATGATGATTAGAGCAAGTTTATACTGTCTGTTCCACCATTATGTGTTGCTTCTTCTCTTTGAAATATGTTTTATACATACATCGCCGAATTGGCAGATTTATATGTAGCTTCACGCATGATAAATCAACACAATATATTTACTGTCTCACAGGCTTAAAATACTTTGTGTGATAACTTAGTTAACATCTGTTTTGACTTGTACGTGCTTGACTGCACTCTGGATACTTAGTGTCAGCATTCACAGCAATTCAATGTACTAATGTCAGTAATTTAGGAAGTTTATCTTTTTTTTCTCATAGCTTTCTCACTGGGACTTAAAGGTACACTTTCAAATCAACTGTACTGGAGAAACATAATTGATTTTAATACTTAGCTTTTGTTGTATTCCTGAGATGCAGAATGGGAATGGATATCCTTGTGACACATAACAGTTTGATATTGCTCTCCTTGTATTTTTAGGAGGCAAAGGAAGTTCATTGGGGTTAATTATCAGTTTTAGTGCATACAATAATAAAGCACAATGCAGGTTTTTCTTTTACTTTACATAAGCTATAGAGAGAACACTGTATAACATTTGTCTCGGTGCACATTATTACAATATTGAGTTGCATACATACAGTTTATCCAGCACTCAAGAGAGTGCTGCGTTTGAGACATGAGATTTACTATACAGGAATAATTCTGTTTGCCCAGCATGACAATCAGAGGAATAGTATTCAAAAAGTTTTTTCATCAACAAAGAGATAAAAAAGGGAAAGAGAGAGTTAAAAAAGAAAAATAGCAATTGTTGCTGTTCTTTTATTGAGTCCTGTGGTTTATTGAAACTTGTGAACTGAAAATAGTGGGCTGTCTGAATAGGTGGGGTAAGGAAGCTTTCTATATTTCCTATGCTGTACAGTATCTGAGGTAGTCTGCATAGTATTACAAGTTGTATAGTTATAATCTCTAAAATTTGATGCTAGTGAATTCTCACCTTTGCAAAAGGTTACCCAGTTACAGTTTTAGATGGTGATAATGATGCATAATGATAGACATTTATTTTGATGGAAATAATTCTAACAGACGTATACACGATGATTAACCATACACCATATAGAACGCATTAATGATCATCTTGTAACTCTATTGGTCACAGACGGCAAGAATAAGAGTGTAATTCATATCATTTTACCATCATATATCTCATGTTTTAACAATGTTGTATGCACCATCATAGCATTCCATATATATGCTTGACAATATTATTCATCTTATTACAGTATAACAGAATACACCAAAAGTCATTAAGGATTGTTTATATGCAGCACTGTTCTTATTGCATATTTTGACAAATTTTGCTAAATTGTTCTGTAACTTTATTTAAATATCTTGGTGGCATGGATACAATTGTTGAATAAAAATGAGCTATGATACAATATGACTATTGCTCGGCTGTGATAACATAAATCTTTTTAACTATAACAATGCTTATTATTTAGATTTACAAAACAGTAAATATATTCTACGGCTATTCCATAGTTTAGACTAATGTAAATTATAAACAAGCAATTTATTACTGAATCTTCAAACAATTTATTCTGCTCACTAGCCGATTTGCAAATTTTTTTTTCCTTTCTAGGTAATAATTTTGTTATATATGATTAGTACTTCAAATTTTTAGATGTTGTTAATATACTGAAGGTGAATTAATTATTATTTTTTTCAGTATATGTTAATCTTTTCATTTCATGTGGTAGAGCTTAAATAGCTGCTGTTGTTGGGTTGCTGGTTGATTTGATTATCACATGCTACTCATGTTGGGAGTTTGTAGCTCCAAGAATGGGTTGGATTACTATGAAATTATAATTTCTTACTATTTCTTTCATTCAGTTTTATTTATGGTGTATACTGCTTAGTTAAAATTGAATCTTATTACCTTTTGGATTCTCGTAGTTGTAGCATTCACTAATAATGTATTTCACACAGATGAAGTAATATTATATATTCCTCTATGGATAACTTCACTGATTAAACATAAATGCAAAATTTTAAATATTCAATATGTACCTTTTAAAATGTGTATCCATTAACATTAATGGTCTAAATAATCCATGTAAGAGGGGTAGTTTAGTTAAATACTTGAAACTTCACTAATCTCATATAGTTTTTTTGCAAGAAACACACCTTCTAGAACAAGACATAGTTAAACTTAACAATAGGTCTTATCCTGTATTATCTAGTTCAGAACATTCCCAAAAGCAAAGAGGAGTAGCCATTTTGTGGAGTAATACTCTTACCCCGGGATTCATGAAGCTTGCGCCAGGCGCAGGCATAGCGTAGGTGGAATAATGCCAAATATGGCCGTCGAGCGATTCAGGTACGATCCATTTCCATGTGCACTACCGGCGTACTCCAGAACTGCGCAGTCCATGGCATAGGTATGCTAATCACCCCATGCGCAGTGTCGCACCATGCAAATGAAGGCAGATAGCGATTCATGAAGTGGTGCAGGCATAGCGTAAGCCCATGGAAATGTAAACCAAAAAACACGGTTTACATTTTCCCAAATAGAACATCGGAGCTATGGAAGCAGACCAGATGCATGTATTACAAAGTTAACATATGCCAATGGCTAAATACACAGCCAATGGCATAAGAAAAGATGCACAACACCTAAAAAACAACATTTAATGTCATGTCCACATTAACGCACAGTACAACCACAGGGTATGTGTGCGCAAACAGGAACATAAAGAAATTATATAAAAATGTCATAAAATCACAATGTAATACAAATCAGGTTTACACCATAATACGCAATGGTAGGCATGGAACACCACAACAAAGGTGCAAGGGTTGCTAAGGGCCTGCGACAGTGTTCGGCACGGTAACTATGAATTAGTAGTCAATGCCATGCAAATGAGGCAGGTAATACTGAATCGCAAACATCCCGCCGGATGAATGTTGTACCGTATGGCGCAGCGCTATAACACCGAGGAATGGCTCAGAGGAGATACATGACATCAGCAGAGGGGTGTGCCACCGTAGCAGTAAGCACATTGGAGCAATGCAAACCTAGCCTGGCTGTTGCTAAGCAAAGCTGCAGGACAGGGGTGGGGAGGAAGGTATAGAATCGTTTAGCTGAGAGCACACATGGTGCCTGAAAGCGCATGTGTACGGGGATGAAAACGTGCCCAAAACCCGGTAAGCAGATGCACGCGCAGCGAACAATAGCACAAACAGGAAGGTCAGGGGAAGAAAAGAAGGAAATGCCGAAGTAGGGTAATTGGAGTACTAATGAGCAATTAACACCAATCACCTCATGGTGGCCAATCTACGGCAGCTGACAAGTCTGCTCACAGAAACCTGCAAAACAGGATAGGGTAAGCATTGGAATGCAAAGAAAGGAGGGGAGGCATTGGATTGCAAAGATAGGAGATCTGTCATAGCAGAGCAAAGCAAGCCGACAGTAGACCGGCAATAGCATACATTACGCAAGATAAGCCTGGTCTAGGAAAGTACAAATGAAAGCAGGCTGCTGGATGCATGCCAGAAAATGGTAGGTGGAACATGCAGAAATGTAAAGGGAAGGTCAAGAGGTAATCCACGGCAGCCAAATGTAATTCAACACCAAATGCACCACAATAGTAGTTCCGGTAGTAAAACACATAAGATACCCTGTAGCTATGATCGTACATACACACCCTATGACATCATTGGTGTTCACAGCACAATAGTATAAAGTGTGAAAGCACCCTACACACACCTGTGTATTCCCAAACACTGCACCATAGGTGTAAACACACGGGGAACTTTTAAAATGTACATGTTGGGAGCTGCCATAGCTGTGATTCATCAGCATGTGTTAGAGACTGATGGTGCTGTGGAGGAGGATGCCGACAACCACCACAGGCCCCAGAGGAGGAGAAAAGTGTTCAGACCAAGGGTAACCTACTAGGGGCTACATAATCTGGAGATAGTAGAGCGTTACAGGGTGGACAGGGACATCTTACAGCAAATAGTGGAGCTGTGCCGGCCACGCCTGAGAACCAGAAACAACAGAGGGGAACCCATCCCAGTGGACACGAAGGTATGTGTAAGCTTGCGAATACTAGCCACAGGTACCTTTCAAAGGCCAACTGGAGATATAATGGGGATCTCACAGGCATCGGCATCCAGGGTACTACACCAGTTCCTGGATGCCTTGTTACCACATGCCAATGAGCATATACACTTCCCCCGAACTCAGGAGGAGTTGGCCAGCAATATGCGTCACTTCCACTGTGTGGCACACTACCCGGAGGTACTGGGTGCGATAGACTGCACGCACATACAAATCAAGTCACCACCCGGTGAGCATGATAGGCGCTACATAAACTGCAAGGGATTCCACTCCATCAACTGACAGGTCATGTGCAATGCCCAGGGCATTATCATGGATGTGTGTGCTGGCAGCCCTGGAAGCTACCATGACTCCCATATCTGGCATGCCTCACAGCTGTATCAGGTATTTGTCAGGGGGACATCCCACATGGCCACCTTGTGGGGGATGCTGGCTATGCACTGGAGCCGTGGATGATGACTCCCATCAGAAATGCACACACACCCATGCAAGAACGCCATAATGAGGCACATGCACAGACCAGAATCATCATAGAGCGTGTGTTCGGGATGCTGAAATCACGGTTCCGGTACTTGGACACATCTGGTGGAGCCTTGCAGTACTCGCCAGGCACGTGTGCCCACATCGTCATAGTATGTGCCATGCTACATAATATGATCCTGCGGAAACAGCTGCAGCAGGGACAAAATGGTGAAGGCCCTCATAGCCCAACACAATTACCAAGGCCATCACAGGCACATAGGGTTCAGACCACAAACACACTGTGTCAGCCCCAGTAGGCAGGTGGAGGCAGGCCCAATATGCCTATGCCTTGGAAAAGAGGGAATGTATAGCACATGCTCTGACAGTGTAGGCCCCTACGGACTGACACACCTCTCCACCTGCACACACAGTAAAATGGATGGCACACAAACACGACCACCTGTAAATTGTAATATATAGGTGGCCTACTGTGTGAATCCTACATAGGCAGCCCTCAAACATTGTACACACAACAGCTATTGGAACACGGAATGTCAACACCTGAACAGTACATGTGCCTATCAGCATATGGTGGTGCTGTGTGTATAGGTTCCCAGGTACATCGGTAGGTACACGGCCGATTGTCAGAGACCATACACCAAACAGGGCAAACAGTGTCCGCTGTCACCACAGCATCGAGTAACCAACTGTCGCTTAGTGGAGCAGAGGCAATCATGGGAGCACATGTGTGTAAGCACTGTTCTGCACACACTCATCATGGAGTCCCTGCTGCGTTAATGAGGGGCTCCACATAATAAAATCATGGATGTTGTGTGAAGGCATGGGTTGTACCCATGACAGGTATTCGTCACCCCAGCATGCCCCACCTACGGTCGTTTGAAGGTGTAGCACAGTATCGTGTGTGGCTCACTGTGATATACATACCCAATGCCGGAGCACATCTAGTAAACATCACATGGACACACCATTAACTGGACTCTTCAATATGTAAACTAACTGAGTTACCCATGTGAGTGCAGTATGGAGTAACAGCCGTGGTATACTCCACGTACAAAATGACATAACACGTATACATATCCCAGATATCCATGTGTTAAATGCAGTGACCGTCGTTCATATTCCCGGTCCCACGTCCTGCAAGGGATGTAACGTAATCCCGAAGGCACGAGTAATGCATGTCAGATGCAGGTCATCAGATCATGTTTAGCACACATTAGCGGGATTACGCGTTGCCCACTGCTGATAAGCGATGTTTAAATATGACTATACGGATATGCGCGAAACAGGGATAAGCTTCTCCGAATATCGAGCAGATCATGGTCAGTGATATCCAGAACAGGTGAAACCAGCATTATTCACCCCTGTACTAATAGCGCCTGCTCTGAAGGGTAAAATGACCACTGCCAAGAGTAGAACACGCAATCATGTATAGAATCACCTAACACTATTGCTAGCCAAGATGTACCTATGGTAGGGTTTCCACCTCTGCAAATGACCAATGTGGAACATACATCAGATGTCTGCAGGCTGACACATACACCCGGCCAGTACGAAAATCAGAACTTCACTGTTTTGCCTAGAGAAATGCTTATTCTTGTAATGTTTACTTACTTATTCTGTTTCTATAACATATAGGTGGTTCAGATACAGAATAACTTTTATGCAACTATTACATAAACTACAGGAAATAAGTATGTCCTACAATCTCAGCACATTTGCCATGTTTACAAATATTTTGCAGGACACAACTGCCCAAAGAGGGATTGTCCCTCGCAAAGTGGGACAGCTGGTAACCCTAACCTATGGCAGGTGTGTAATGTAACAGGTACACACACAAACATGCAGAGTCCAGGAAACAGTATACACCGACAAGTACACAATGAAAGGTGTAGCTTGCCTGTCACTTTCCCTGTCATATATATATATATATATATATATATATATATATATATATATATATATATATATATATATATATATATATATATATATATATATATATATATATAATGCAGATAGAAAGGGCGATAGAGTGATATATGTTGATATATACAGATTCAACGATAACTGCAAATATATATAGATAGGTCAATGACATTCATAACACCTTGGAGGTACAAATAAATAGGATACCGCCAACTATGAAATGTGTAACATACCGACACACGTAACCACGAGGCTGAAAGACTGAAAGAGCACAGTACCGGAACAGTATAACCGCGAGTAATAGTATGAGGATATGAAGGGACATGTAGTTACCGCTGCCGGTGTTGCGGTCCACGTAGGTACTGTGTTCAACTGTGTTTGTGAGTGCTGTAGTCTGTGTATGTGTGTGTTGAGGGTGCCGTGTGCGTCTCCATGTGACTGTAATGTGTGTGTGTGTCCGCATCATGTGTCTGTTAGTGCCAACTCGGAGGTAGATCATTACGCTAGGTGTAGGCATAGCTAGCCGTAGGCATATGGTTTCCACCTATCCCACATTAGGAGGGACAGCCCCTCCCTGAGCAGGTGTGTCCTGACATAAAACATAACAAAGGGCAAATGTCCGAGATTGTAGGACATTAATATGTCCCATATACTATGTAATAGTTGCATTAAATAGTTATGCCTGTATGTAAGAAACGTAAATGTTACATGCAATATGATAAGTAGCCAAAGTCCCACAACAATAGGTATGTATTGAGGATAAAAGTATGTGCTATCCTGTGTACTGACCATGGCTATGTGTCGGCCTGTAAACACCACTGTGTGTCCCACAAGTGTTCAACAATGGCCATATGAAAAGGTGGCAACCCATGGCAAAGAGGTTCTGTTACCAACACAACTGCAATGACTGCAAATATCTGGGACGGAAATACACGGGATAGCTGTCATTTAGACATATCCCTTTACATATCGCTGCAATTCCGGAGGTATGGAAGTATCAACCTCACCTGCATACTATATAGAAACCAACTAACAACAGCCCAATGTAAAATCCCGTAACATAAGTCTACTAACTGATAGCTCTTTAATTAGGGACGGAGCCCACACACATGTATATGTAATATGTAGAAATGCAAGCCCCACACACCTGTATATGCTACGTACACCCACCGACATCCCCCAAACTCAAAACTATAGCAATACAGACTGTAATAACAGCACAAACATCCAGTCAGACAATTACATCTGCAGAACCATCAACATACCTTGTGACAGACACAATTAAAGGCACCAGGCATAATTGTAGCCATTGTATAATGGAACAAATGGCGATGTTACAGGTTTTGTTTGCAATAGTCCGTTATCAGATGGTTGGGATGACAGGTACACCCACATGTTGAACCACATACTCTAGCTGTCACACACAATCCACGGGGGACATGAATCCAAAGTATACTTGTCTCTACACATAGTAGTTGCAATTACACACAACAAAACACAATACAGGCCGTCTCCCAGAAGGAAGGGCAAATGGGCAATGCCCAGTGGAGAATTCAATTATACCCCACTGTTGCCACGTAACTGGCGAATGGAGTAGCTGCACAGCTGATGTGCAAGTAATTAGTCACTCAGGAACACCAATTGGTGGCAGGAAACCACATGTTACAGGTATCGACGTATATAAGGATGACTTGCCAGACATTCAAACCGTATGCTCATACCATATACCAGTTTAAGCAGTGTGAGAGAGATAAGCAGTGTGAGAGAGATAGAGATGAAAGTCTGGAACGATAACAAGGTATGTAGAACACTCTGTATGTAAGTTTATGTATAGCATGTTTTGTATTAATTATTTACTGTATGTATAGCCTAGTTTGCATTAATTAAAAGTGTCCATAATGCATAAAGTGGGAAAAGGTATTTATGTAGTGATGTCTTGCTGAGCATACTAACGCTTGTAGAATCTGTGTCCAGCAGTGGGCCACAAGGTACACATCACAGACACCACAAGGGATGCTACATGAGTGCTTTAAACAGAACAATTCCATACAACCCACCGTCAGTGGTAGGGTATGTCCAACAAGTACGTGCCATAGCAAGGGATAGTATATGTTGATATACTGTCACAGTAGGCATGTGTATGGGCATATAACAACAATGACATGTGTAAGGTGGTCCCGCTGTGCAAGTATGCTTTGCATTATGGGATACTATGTAAAATATGTGTAATGTATATTATTGTAGGTAGATATGTCAGATATTCTACACAGCATAACAGGCATATCATGCATACCAAAGGTATCATCTATTGCATGTACAATAACAGGATACATATGGCTTGTAGGCACGGGACATTGTCATAGCATGATAGCTAATCTAAATGGAAGGGCTACCAAGTAACCATGCACAAAGGACATGTAATAGCTTCACAGGTTCATAGTGGGGTACTATGCAGTCTGGCAAGTGTATGTGTAAGCACAGTGGCACCTCTCTAGGGTAGTGTTCTGTGAACAGCAGTGCCATGTGTTACCTGCACCTCTGCACAGTACAGCCACTGCAGTGATACCTGGCATACATGTATCTCCCATCCACCAAGGGAGGTATCACATGAACAGTGCTACTGAGTGTCCCTGCGTGATGTACATAGGACTCATGTTCCAAAGCATGGTGAGTGTCCGGTTTGGGAATGTTACCCTGAAGCACATCCCACTCATTGTTGCATGTGTGCACATATCCATGGGCATGTTGATCGCAGTGGCTTTTGCTTATGTCGCGTATGTGGAGTATATCCATTAATATTGTTGTGGACATGGGCCCTGTCTGTTCAGCAGAGGTCATCCCTGAGTATGTAGTATGCAAATGTGTACAGACGTGGTGTCCGTAGTTCAGCCGCATACTTCAGCTGTCGGAGCTCAATAAACGTTAAGGCGTGTTAATGTTGTGGTATGTAAAGCTGTAGCTGTTGTGTAAGGTACACCCTAAACGGGGTGTTGTACCCTTGAATGTGTGTAGAAGTCTTGGGTTCAGAGGTACAATGGGTGCCTATGTACCAGCTACACACCCAGTACAGATAAGTGTGGCCACATAGAAGGATATCCACGCCACAGTGGCAATATGGTAACCACAGGAGTGGGTGCGACATACGTGTGTACTACGAACATGTACAATGTGACATGTATGTAGGGGACTACCACCTATGTGATGGTCAGTGGGTGAATGGTGTAATGCAAAGGTGATGTTCATGCAGCTTGAGGCCATGATATTCATATCAGGTATTTGTCACAGTGACACCCGTATGGATAGAGTCAGTATCAGCTGGTGGATCAATCATGGCACTTTGTATGCAGGGGTTTGTAAAGCTGGGCAGGGAAAGTCCCTCTGTGCTAGCCTGTACCTCAGGGAAGCATATACTGAACATGAGGGGCCCTATGACTGAGGACTGTGGTATGCCAAGTGTAACTGAAATGCAGTAGGTACTATGGTATGCTACCCTCATTGTGTGTGTCCTGTCCATGAGCCACGTTGCATAACATCCTGAGACATAGGGTACGATGTGCAGGTGGATGTGTATGTTGTCAATACCAGAATGGAGAATGGTGCTGTAAGGCAATGAGAGGACAATGTAGGATGTGTGGACCCCCGTACCATCATCAACTACCCTGGTAACTGTAAGAAAGGAGTCCACCAGGTGTAGGGGCCATGCTCTGGCCCTAACAAGTCCAACCCAGGTGGCATCACAGGACCAGAGCCCAACAATGTCTCTGTGAATGACGTCCATGATGATGTGCCCCATAGCCATGCAGAACAGTCCAGTCAAGTGTGTAGGATTATAGTCCCGCACGTGCATTGTGGCATCACCTGTGTGGAGTGTGATAACTGTTGCTGTGTGCCATTCAGGGGCCACAATGTCTGATACAAGGCTATTACTGAATATGGTGGCCTAGTGGGGAGACATGTCATTCAGAGGTTTGTGGACATCACAGCTTGGGACTTTGGTAGGTGACATGGGCCAGTGTCCCAGGACATATAGAGTGCAGGTTAGTACTGTGTTGGTATGACCACAGGGACACCGCAATGTTCCTGCATGGATTGTGGCCCTGTAGTGAGTGTGAGGGTGTAATGTTAGCATTGAATCCATCTGCCAGCATGGTGCCTATTTCACCTGGGTCTGTAATGTTCCTGAGTGACTGTTGTATGTGAGAACAGATTTGGCTATTGCCATTGACTACTGACATACCACCATAATGCCTTGTGGTACACACCGGAATGTGTCGCAGTAATGTTTACGTAGCTAGTGTTGGAGTATGTGATGAGGGATCCCGTGGCCCTACTGAGGCTGACCAGTGAGCTACTCCACCCATGGGATTGTACACCACTGTGCAACAGCCTCCACCTGTTGTTGTACATTATGTCCATGGAACTTGACCACCAGAGTGGCGTCTGTTATCTGGTGTGTACCATCATGGCTCTGTGTGGAATAGCATGATCCATGCAGTTGTGTACATGCTAATGCAGTGCACTGGGGTATGTTTCAGCGTTTGTATGTGCATTGTCCATCTGCACGGGTGTCAAGACGTCAACAACCACTGTCATAAGACGTCTGTAGTAGGTGTTGTAGTAATCATATACTGTGTATGCCGTGAAGGGTGTGGTGCCGGGATGTGGCTAACAAGGGTGATTAGCATATGTTCAGAATCCACCAATGAGGGGATAACCCCAGGTGTGGAACACCAGTCACATGTTGGTAGTGTTCATGTCAAGGATAATGTTGGTCTTGGAGGTGGTGTGTATGGATTGATCCAGCCGAGTGGAGGTTATGACTCAAGGATGTGTCGGTACATGAGTGGCTATCCCAGTTAAGTGTGGGGTAGTGTCAGTCACACATCAGTAGTAGCTGTCTGAGCCCTACTGTCCAGTACACCAACAAATGAGGTCTGGTAACCGTGAGGTGTGTTGTTGAATCTGTAGCTGGTTACAATGTGTATAGCAGTTCCAGACACTGTTAGTTGCACGTGGAGCACCTCTGATGCATTGTGCTAAGTAACTAGCCAGGATGTGTGGACAACATAGTGGGATATGGGAACACCTCAGCTGTGGGTGTGCCAGTCCAGGTATGTGCCTGAAAGGTATGGTCTGTCTATAACCTGTCATTGCAGGTGTGTTCTGCAGAGCCTAGAGGCAGGTCCCAGTCACTGCAGAGATATTGGAGTGGTGCATTATAAGGTGTGCCTTGCCTGCGTGCGTCACAGAGGAAGATGCAAGCATTGTGACACATGACACCATGTCTTGCTTGCCAGTTCCCGTTCCGCCGGTGACTGCTATTGGAAACTGTGCAAGACAGGGAGTATAGAAGCAGCAAGAGCCTCACATGTGATCTGTACTCCCAGGGCTGACAGGTGCAGGTCATCTGTGCCAAAGCATTGTGTTTGACCAGGTCAGTCAAAGCAGACAGATACCAGATGCCTGTGGAATGACAGCAGAAGCATACACAACTGTTGAAGTGACACAGTCAGTCATTGTACAGTGGTATCGGGTCCAAATGAATGCATAATGCTCCCCAGGGCTTGGCCCACACCTTCAGAGCTACAAGACTGGTGAGCTATTGCATGTCCCTGCACACGTAGTCTGTGAAGTGGCATATCAGGGCAGTCACACTAACATGGAGAATGACAGTCACATCATACCTGGTGAGGTGTGGCATGGGTGCATAGGTTATGCTGCAGAACCAGTTACCCGACAGCAAGATGTAAGCGACTATTACCTTGTGTAGCCTGCTGAGTGGAACTGCAGTGTGATTGCCTACAGAGTCACCTATGACTGGTGTGTTGTGTATGTTATAACACCCTGTTGGTTGTATGTGATGGACACACATGAGTCTGCGGGCTATAAGTTGGTGATGTTGTGTTCCGTGATGGGGGCTGCCTCTGGTGCCTACACAGAATATGGAGAGGTACTGCACGAGTTGTCCTTGTATGTGTGGCCTGTGGTGGAGATCATGTGAGACTATGTGATGTGTGGGGTGTGTTGCGAATGTTACACATCCCAACATGACTGTCAGGTTCAGTCAGGTTTGGTGACAGCATTACCCCCAGCAGGGCTGCATAAGTGCATCCCCCACAGGCTGTAGTGTCGTATGCTGGGAGGCGAGCATTTAATGTGTACATGAGACAATTGCTCTATTGCCACATGTATGACATATCCATCATATAGACAGGCAATAGCACTGGTACGTGACGGTTGGACATGCCTGTATATACAACCATGTCTCACAGGATATGTGAGTTACATGTGTACAACAGCTGTTGTACCGTAAGCAAGCTGGAAATTTTAAGACAGCCAGTGTACCTGTGGGAAATGGTGTGGAATGGGTGCTATAGAAATCAGTAGCTCATGACTTGCTCACAAGTTCTGAACAAGTGCCTAGCATGAGCATACAATACAGATAGGGTGTTGGATAATATCAACCTACAAGTGTTGACGACAGTCATAATGGGTGGCACCGCACTATAACCCTGCTGAGTATGGTGTGCATGTCCATGAACCATTATCACTGTAGATGTTAGCAGTACAGATGTACAAGACAGTACAGATGTTTGATTACAAATACCTTTGTATGTCACAGGTGTGTTCTACCAGTGGCCTGTTGACAGACTCACAACTACAAAAGGTGCCAGAGTGACATGTGCATATCACACCAGTGCCAGCTACAGTAGAACAGGGTTAATGTGTTGTACTCCACCCTCATTGTAGCCCATACCACACAGACAAATGTTAGGCATCTGTGTATGTAAGGATGTGAATGGCCATGACCTATGAGCAATAGCTGTGTCAGTGTTGTAAACAACATACAGAATGGGCTGTGTGGGTGAGGTGTGTGACATATGTGCACAGTCTGATGGATGATATCAGCATTGTCACCATTAGGTGAACATCCCTGTACCCATTAACTACCACCTAGGCTGTGGTCAACATTATGGACACTGTGTAAGGGATGGTGCTGTGCAATACACCTCCCTGACTTGGTGATGTCTCCAGGCCCAGTAGGTAGTCATACGAGGTACCCATGTCATGACAGGGTGCCATCCATGAGAATGGAGATCATTGGACAGGCATATACATCACTGGGGTGACCAATATTGGATCACATATCACCTGTAAGGGGTAATGGCCATGCGTGGATGGGCGATACCAGCCTTCACAATCCTCATCTCCACTATGCAGCATGCTGTCTACCTTGCATAAAGACATTTGCTGCACCATGATGATGGACATGCTACATGTCCATATCCTGATCTGAAAGACATACGACATGGACAGCCACCGTACTAATACTAGGATCGCCACATGCTGGACAGATCTCTGTGCCATACATGTGACATACTCCCGCTATACCATGCAACCCTGTCCATCAAAGCTGCACATGTCATCCCAGTCATACATGGTGTGATGGCCGCATGGTAGATGTAGTATCAACTGTCTGGATCAGTAATGTGGCACTGATGCACCTCGTGGTGGCATAATGGCTGTCGGTTACAGCTAGGAAACCTTTCCCGTACATGCTATGGTTGATAACCATCCCTGCGAATGACGTCCGACTAGCCATTGTCCCATGTCTATCACATGTGCAACACAGGCGATCCGTGGCAGGATGTTGAAAAGCTGTACAGTGCTGTGTAGATGTATATGGAAAAACACATGCATGTACAGGTTTCCATGCATATGTGTGCATTGTCACTGCTCAAGTCCATTAAGGCTGTGTCTGTGTTGATATGTGACATATACACAGCATCAAGGTGAACAGCAATACCGTGGACACATCCAGGCAAGTGCAGATAGGTAAGAACACCAGTGCAGGCAAACAGACATGTCCACATCAAGACAGCATTCACATGGGGTATGAACACTGTAATGAGGTGACACACACATATGGTGATGATATCCAATGCATAACGGGTGTTACATGTGTGTGACACAAACATGTCAGTCATGTCAGTGTCATGGTGATTTGCAAAGATAACTGTGCAGATGTACTAGATGTCATAGAAATGTATGTGCAGCTGTATCTCTGTACATCTCTGAAACTGTGACCTGTCACCATCATTATGTCTTACAGATAATGCCTCGTACACGCCTTCCAGCCTACAGCCGCCAGGAGGATGATGTCCTCATCCCGTACCTCCATGAGAACTATGAGGTGTTGTTCAGCCATGTGCCACAGCATGCCCAGCAGCGGGATGACCTATGGCAGGATCTGGCAGGAGGGTGAATGATGTGGGTGGCCATAACCGCACCTACCAGCAGGTGCGCAGACACTGCATGGACCTGATACGGCATGCAAAACAGAGTGCCACTGAAATCACCAGGGAACAAGGTGGAACAGGTGGTGGGCCACCAACCCAGCCCCCACTCACACACACTGAGGAATTACTGGTCAGTCTGGGGACACCCTCAGAACCGCATCCACAAACACTATCTGCCATCGTGGAGGTGGGTGTCTCCCAACCAATCAGCCTAGAGTTTCCTGGTAAGTCAGTACTGCACATATAGCTACTATATCCCATTTACGTGCATGTGTCACTGTACATTATGTAATGTAACAACATATGCATGGTATGTGGACACACATACTGCACACTACAGTATGCTACCCTGTGTATGCACACATGTGCATACTATATGCTATTGTACAGGCAAATGTGTTAACATGCACAGTGCACCCTGTGGCTGTCATACAGTCATGGATAATGTTCATACTGCTGTGTCACCCCTATACAGGTACCTCTGGCGTGCCGCACAGACATGAGTCCATTGCAGGTGCGACTGTCATCAGTATCAGGCAAGTAAAAGCATAGATCTATTCGCCATGTGGCCAGTTAACACTTGTACACTTGATGTTTGTTCCATTCACAATATACAGGTTGCGTCACCCATCATTCACATAGGCCACCCATGTGCAATATATACAAATAAAATGATACACCGACATGAAACCAGAGTATTTGTCATTGCTACATGTGTAGTCAGCTGTGCATACAACAGTGGAGGTGTTCTACAATGGAGGCATATGTACTATACATTGGAACAACACGTGTGGTGCGCAAACAGTACCACACAGTGTGCTGTGATATGGGCATCCCACAGGAGTCACCATTGTGTCATATGCCCCTGCAATGGGTGCACACATTGTGTTGTGCCATCTGACATGTCCCAGACATCTAGTGTATTGGCTGCAATAATGTCACACTATCCCATAACCCATACCCCACATACAACCTGTTGTTTGCATAGCCCTGTGGATGGTGACATATCTGACATCTATGGGTGTATGTCATATGGGACAACACAGACGTGTGATAGATGGCCATCACACACATTTGTGCAACACGTGCTCACATGGCCATGGGGGATGGCCAGAGATACGTAGCCACACAGTAGATGTGATGTGTATACACCCTGTTTCACATTGTCCAAACATGGTCCAATTATAGCCTTAGTTGACCGATTATACAGTTGATGTGGTACATTGGACATCCTAACAGCCTGTGCACAGCCAGTGGAGGTGTCACTGACATCTGCCATATAAGATGTGTTGAACATCACGCCTGTGTCATAGCATGACAGTAGTCACCTCTACAGCTTCCACAGACATTGACACCACATCAGGCCACAGATACTGTACATTTCCCTTGCTGCTGTAGGACATCACCATTAGCTGTGCACCTCGTGTGTGTGGTACAGCAATGTCATGTTGGACATGGTGAATTGACAAGTCCGCTATGTGTGGACATGGTTGCCAGGCAGCTAAGACTCTGTAGTTGTTGAGCAGGGGTGTAGGTCCTCCAGTGACCTGTCACATGACACAGCATGGTTTGGTGTGTACACACCTCAGCATCGTGGGTCACAATCCACAGTTATGTCATGGGTATGCATGCAGTTATGGCTATGCAATGTGTACATATTATGCACTGTATAGCAATATAGATGTCTCATGATGCCATGCAATGGCACAGTGTCTGTACTTCACACTGTAGAGCAATGTAGATGGCTCACACTACCCTTCCATGCACATGCACATTTGCCAAACATGCATTCTATCTGTAGGGCATACAGACAACACCACAATGTGATGGCCATTACGACGCTATACATGTCAGGACACCATTGTGTCAGACATGTATGCATGTTAATGCACATGTCAGCAGATTACATGTCAAGGTCACATCAGCCATGTGTACTGTTATCCTGTTCTGGTCCACATGGTGTATCACGGGGATGCATGCATACTACCATGATTATGTGAATTGCATGGCTACTGATATGACACCTGCTTGCTGTATTGTGCACTCCGGGGGGTATGCTTACTAACGCTATTAATGTATGAGCTGCACGTTGTCAGCTGTATCACAGGCATGCTGCATGCCGTCTGTCAAATCACATGCATGGTGTGTGTGTCTGTGTGTGTGTGTGTGTGTGTGTGTGTGTGTGTGTGTGTGTGTGTGTGTGTGTGTGTCTGTGTCTATTGTAATTTAGAGTCTTTCTTTGCATTCACAGCTGATGTAGGTGCGTTACCCTCCTGCGGTCCATCTGATGTTAGTGTCCCCACAGATACTAACAGCGATGAACATATGCATGAGGTACAGGCAGGGTTGTCAGGGGCTGAATCTGTGCCAATGTTTGCCATCCCAGCTATGTCCCCCTCTTCCCCGCACACAGTTCTGCTGCCAACACATACCGCATCACCAGTGGCCATAGAGAAAGGACAGTCAGCGTCTGTTAGCGTGGGAACAGGAACGTGTGGTGGCTACAGATGGTGTGTCTCCACACCATGGTATCAGTGTAATGTCTGCAGATGTGCCACACAGGCATGTGGCCGGTGCTGCTTGTAGGAGGACCTCTGGCAAACATGCACTTGCAGGACAGAGCGCAACAGCTGGTATCACCAGACGCATGTTCCAGACTGTAATGGCGGCACAGGCACATGCTGAATGGCAGAACAGACAAGGGCAGAGGCTGCAGAGGGCTGCTATCTGTACACTAAATGACAACATCCAGGCATTGGCAGATCGCTGATGTTCTGACAGGCAATTGGGTGACATGGTCAGAATCCTTTACCATGGCATGGCAATCCGCAAGCATGAGCTGTCTGTGCTGGAACATCTGGTAGGTGTGAGGCATAGGCCATTTGGACATAGGCCAGCTACACCACCTAGTGCAGGTCGACGTGAGTGTGCCACCTCATATGCCCGCTCCCATAGTGCTGGTAGCAGTAGCAGTGCAGCTGGTGTTGTGCTGTCCACACCAGGACACAGCAGGCCAAGTGGACATGGCCCAGGACATTCCCAGTGGGGACACAGTTCCAGTGGATATGTGTCATCGGACAGTAGCCAATCTGTACCTCCACCTGGTAGTGCCTGTGCAACCCCTGGCAGGCACAGGTCACGTGGCCATGCCCGGACACAGTGAGCTGTACAACCTGGTCTGTACAATCTGGAGCTGTTAATAATACCCCTGTGTAGGCCTCACAGTAGGCAGAACTGTGTGCACACATACATGCACACAGCAAACACATCTGTAGGGCACCACAACACCCACTTGCATACTGAACAGACATGTCCATTCATATCACCGGCCCTTACCCACACACATGATGTCACCCATTGGTGCAGCCTATGCCGCGGCACACATTATCACCCTGTGCATATGATGAAGCCTGTGCCGCATCCCTGTCATCCACACCATTGGTGCAGGGACATGCTCAAATGGTCTGATGCACAGGGTGAACAGAATAGTGAGATGTGTATATTACATTAGTTGTGTATGACTAGTGAGGGAAGTGTATATTACGTTAGTTGTGTAAGAATGGTGTGAGACGTGTATATTACATTGGTTGAGTACTGTTGACACACACCAGACATACCATGTAGTACAGGTGTAGCATGCATTGTTATATGTGCACAACCATGTAGTACAGGTGTAGCATGCATTGGTATATGTTCACAGTATGTGTCTCAGTAACAACAGTAACAGCATGTTGGTAATGATGCCCAGGTTCCCTCCTTATGGTCTACTTGCATGTGTCTACAGGTAGCAGTGTTTGCAGTCTCCCATGTGTAACTGTGGAGTACTCACAGGCATGTATGGCAATCTCAGCATGCTATCCGTAGCCTCAATTGGACAGCTGGAAAGTCTAACATACCACAGATGTCCACACATATACTGATCCAGCAGCATGTGTGCAGTTTAATAGGCTACAGTGGCTAGATACGTGACATCCATACCAGGTCACATCACAGGTATGTTGACATGGTGCAGGGGTTGTACACAGCGGTCTGGACAATGATAACGTTAGAGGCCACTTGATAGCATGAGGCCTCACTGTGTAGCAGTAATACCCTGCCACAGTACAGGAACATGCCCACACTCATGGGGTTGACAACACTATAACGCACACCCCATAGTGTTGAGGTGAGGACACTTGCCTATGTGGTCATCACCCTCACAGTACTGTGCACCCACATGACGCGACACAGAGAAGGGATATGTACATGTAGCCAGTACGGCTGAGACCTATGGCATCAACAGGGTAGTTGACTGCATCACCATGAGGGGTTGGGATCCTGTGTGTTCTGTATGGTAGCATACACCCACACTCCATGCACCAGACAGCCATACATACATACACACACACACACCACACACCCACACACACACACACACACACACACACACACACACACTGTGGAGACCAACTGTCATACACATACGGATAGCTGATGTGTGTGATACACACACCACACCTGCCTACATCATGCTTTCCACACTGCAGTATGTACAGATGTCTACAACAGTGTACAGGGGTGTGTCACAATTGGGATGTATTCCCCACCATAAGTGGCATATATGGTCACACATTCAAACACACATGGCAGTACTGTGAATGATACACCTGGTCTATGATGATACGTCTGACAGACATGCAGCAGTACTGGCCGGATTATGTATACCAACGCTATGGCCGGCAATTGTGCTGATATATGCACATGGGAGGATGTAAGTGTTACAGGTGCCGAGTGACGTACAGTCGGTAACACCTGACCGCTGTGTAGGTATTATGTCTTCACCGTCAGGTAACAGTAACATAGCGTACTGTTTGCACATGTAATGGTATGATGGCATGTGACACACCTGTGAGCCATACCCGGCGAACATCCATCTACACAGGTGGATCACCACTTTATGTACACACATCCATCCATACCCGATGTACATCCTACCGTACTGTCAGTATGTCACCATATACAGGTGTCAATGATGGGGCTGCATTGCAACTGCATGTTGTAGTTCGGCACAGATGAGTTACTTACATCAGCTACTGCACATGCATGGCAGCTGCATGCACACTACAGTTTGTACATGTGTGTTGGTCCTACATGCCTGTCATGTAGCCATGTTGGTATGCATTGCAATCGGTGGACATTTGTGTTGACATACATAACACATGGACTGTTGTATGATATGATGGGTGTCATGGGTAACTAGTACAGAGGGAATGTGTCCTCGGTCAACATTGCTACCTCATGTACTGTTGGCATTCAATAGCCATGGACCCACCTCCCATTTGCGTGCATATGATTGCTGTAGCCACTTGTCTGCATGGAGGAGAGCAAAACCTATGCTATGTACATATGTGTTGTGTGTGTGGTCCATGCACATATCCACTGCAATTATATGTATGACATATCCGAACATTTGTGTTCATTGGTGTACAGCGACAGTCATCTGTCACAGCTGTGTAAGACCCAGGGGCCCCTGTTATGTGTAGAGCCGACCTGGTTATATACAGTGGTATCATTGCAATGCATAACACATGATGGAACCCTGTCGGTACATGTGTAGTCTGCACAGTTGCTGTACACCTTCCACTGGTCATGCGTCACACGGTGTTGTGTTGATGTATTGCTGGTCTAACGGCATGGTGGTGTCTGAGGGCTACATTGTAGACTGCGGTGTGTACCTCTGTGATCTGCACCTGAGACATCTGTGATGGCTCCTTAGTGTGTACTGGTCAATACATGTGAGTGGCCGTCATGTACGTGGGGACAGTAATACCATACTGTGCCCTTCCATGTTTAGTATCCGTGTGCATGCAAGATGACCCTTTGCAACTGCTAAGTGTGTGAGCATGCCCATTACGCCGTTGTGTAGTTGGACACACAGTACATTCCAAACCGCGCCCTTACATGTTTAGAATCCGTGTGCATACAAGACGGCCCTTTTCAACTGCTAAGTGTGTGAGCATGCCCAGTACATCGTTGTGTAGTTGGACACACAGTACATTCCAAACTGCGCCCTTACGTGTTTAGAATCCATGTGCATGCAAGACGGCCCTATGCAACTGCTGTGTGAGCATGCCCAGTACGCCGTTGTATAGTTGGACACACAGTACATTCCAAACTGCACCCTTACGTGTTTAAAATCCGTGTGCATGCAAGACGACCCTTTGCAACTGCTAAGTGTGTGAGCATGCCCAGTACACCATTGTGTCGTTGGACACACAGTACATTCCAAACTGCCCCCTTACGTGTTTAGAATCCGTGTGCATGCAAGACGGCCCTTTGCAACTGCTAAGTGTGTGAGCATGCGCAGTACGCCGTTGTGTAGATGGACACGCAGTACATTCCAAACGGATGTGTGATAATAAGCGTTTGGGCATGGCCAGTGATACCTTGTGCCTCTGTGTATGGGCATGGCCATTGACATCCTGTAGCGATGGTGGACATCCAGGCAACAGATGTCCATTTTTTTCATCATGATGGATGCCTACATTGAACACACTGGCTGACTGTCTTGCAGGGTGTACTGTCTGTGGCGCGTCCCGTATCTATGTAGTGTTGTTGTGGTGCTTCGTAGATATTTAGTTGCCCCGATCACACCACTGCCATGTGTTTGTCTACGTCTACCTTGGGACAGTAATATGCTTTCAGACTGCTCACTCTCTATACATTCCCTATCGGTGTCCTTGCCTTTGCGGAAGATGTCACCCACCTAGAAGTATGCCTCTGGGAGTGCTGTGTTCAGTAATCTCGGTAGCGTGTTCTGTAAATGCATAATGCTGTAGTGTGATAAGGTAGTTAGGTGTATGTTCGACTCCCAGCCCTGCCAAGTGTGTGTGTGTGTGTGTGTGTGTGTGTGTGTGTGTTACCAGCTGCCTGGGGACACGGTAATGCTTTTAGATGCCTCACACCACATACATTCCCTATCGGCGTCATTGCCTTTAAGGATGATGTCACCCACCTAGAAGTATGCCTGTGGGAGTGCTGTGTTCAGTAATCTCGATAGCGCATTATGTAAATGCGTATTGCTGTAGTGTGATAAGGTAGTTAGGTGTATGTTCGACTCCCAGCCCTGTCAAGTGTGTGTGTGTTTCCTGAAGCCTGGGGACATGATAATGCTTTTAGACGCGTCACACCACATACATTCCCTATCGGTGTCTTTGCCTTTACGGATGATGTCACCCACCTAGAAGTATGCCTCTGGGAGTGCTGTGTTCAGTAATCTCAGTAGCGTGTTCTGTAAATGCGTATTGCTGTAGTGTGATAAGGTAATTAGGTGTAATGTTCGACTCCCAGCCCTGCCAAGTGTGTGCCCGTGTGTATGTGTGTTTCCTGCAGCCGGGGGACACGGTAATGCTTTTAGATGCCTCACACCACATACATTCCCTATCGGCATCTTTGCCTTTACGGATTATGTCACCCACCTAGAAGTATGCCTCTGGGAGTGCTGCGTTCAGTAATCTCAGTGGCGCGTTCTGTAAATGCGTATTGCTGTAGTGTGATAAGGTAGTTAGGTGTATGTTCGACTCCCAGCCCTGCCAAGTGTGTGCTTGTGTGTGTTTCCTGCACCCTGGGGACACGGTAATGCTTTTAGACACCTCACACCACATGCATTCCCTATCAGCATCTTTGCCTTTACGGATGATGTCACCCACCTAGAAGTATGCCTCTGGGAGTACTGTGTTCTGTAATCTCAGTAGCGCGTTCTGTAAATGCGTATTGCTGTAGTGTGATAAGGTAGTTATGTGTATGTTCGACTCCCAGCCCTGCCAAGTGTGTGTGTTTACTGCAGCCTGGAGACACGGTAATGCTTTTAGATGCCTCACACCACATACATTCCCTATCGGCATCTTTGTCTTTAAGGATGATGTCACCCACCTAGAAGTATGCCTCTGGGAAGGCTGTGCTCAGTAATCTCGGTAGCGCATTCTGTAAATGTGTATTGCTGTAGTGTGATATGGTAGTTAGGTCTGTGTTCTAATCTCATTCCTGCCACGTATGTGTGTGTGAGAATTTCCCGCTGCATGACAACAGTACATTGCTTTTACACTATTCACTCTCCGTAGAATCCGTACGGCGTCTTTGCCTTTGATGCTGATGCCAGCAAGCTGGACATATGCCTGTGTGAATGCTGTGATCTATTAATCATGGTAGCGCATTCTCTACATGCATAATGCTGTAGTGTGATAAGGTAGTTAGGTCTGTGTTCTGATCACAACCCTGCCAAGTGTGTGTTTGTGTATTTCTATTTCTATATATGTAATGTAGATAGATATTGATATGTATGTGGATATTAGCACTATTGAATGTGCTGCATTATCTGCACGTGAACACCTTTGATGTATGCAAATCTGCTATGGCTCTGTGATAGTGCACATACTGTGTGCTGTAGTGATCCTGGGTTATAGTTGTGTAGTGACCAGTTATTCTGTTGCTGGGTATTACAAGGGACATTGACAACAATGATAGTAGAGCACCTTTAAACGGTCGTGTGCTCATCTCAGCAACAGTCAGCAGTAGTTGTTACTTTGGAGGATGAGTATGGCTCATATGACTATGTATTACCTGACACTACTATGCAAATCAGGTTAACATTACTAACTCCCGTTTATCCACAGGTTGTGATACAGATCCCAAGAATGTATGTGTATACATTGACAGGTGCAGGACTGGAATATTGTTGAATGCATGCAGGGGTGTCCATGGCCAGTAATGGTGATCTGTACAGCCTGGCAGGTATGGTCTGTGACTGTCCCACAACCTCCTGTATATGCATGACACATGCTGAAACTGTGTACATGCAGACACATGCATGAAACAAACAGCTAGGGCTAACACATACACACACACATTGCATCAACATTTTGCCATGCACACACACACATACTTACATGTTGCTTGGATGGTAAAATGACAGGCTCTGGAAAAGACACACCATACCCTGTGCATATGATGACACCTGTGCCACCACCTGTAATATGTAACATAGATGCAGGAATAGACTAACATGGTGCTGATGCTCAGGGTGGCTTTATAGCACTGTATTAATGTTAAAATTTTGTTAACACAAAGTGTGATATCCTTCTAGGTGTATGTAACAGGCATGATGCATTGCAGCTATGACCATCAATGTAGTATAGTTTACAGCACTGTTGATTCTGATGATTTATTATCCATCCATGTGCCATTTGACTGATGTGTGTAGTATTGGCAGCATGTGTTTCAGATTGTGCAGTACGTGTGTGATGTGTGTAGTACAGATTTATACATGCTTACAAATGCGTACACTGGCTTACATGACATTACATGGGCTTCAACATGCTTACACTAGCTTACTCGTTATTCAACGCACGCACACGGGCTGACACGCACACACACATGCTTACTCGGGCTTACAGGCGCTCAGAGCCGCCAACACACTGTCAGCAGATTTGCATAAAACTTCAGTGATATCCATGGAGTACACCGTCAGTTTCCTGACTGTACCTAGGATAAATCATAAAACGCCTCTTCCACTGATGAGTAACTGACAGCAAACATGTGACACATTGCTCAGATAGGATTACAGTGTTTTATACATACACACTCATGATGTCACCTATCTTCTACTCTAATAGTCCCCTTAACCTACTCTTCCACTGTAGTGGCTTGGCCCATATGGCATGACAAATTGTGATTCACTATCCTTAGCCTCAATTGCATCGGATTGCCTACTAATGTTTGGTTACATCTCTGACAGAGCACTACCACACATAGCAACCAGTACTCAGTAGCCATCTTGTCTTCAGCTTGCCATTCATCTGCATGGCGAACTAACTGTTAACGATAATTACAATGTCTATGTGTATTTTAAATATTTCTCTTGTTTTAAAAGTGCAGCGTGTTTCCACGCGCCTGCGCTACGCTTACACACCGGAGATCGGGGGAGGACAAATAGAATTTTATTAATTTACAATGGAAAAATATGCCACTGGCCTTATATTTGGCCATTGGCATGCTTCTTCAACTGAATTCATCCTTTATTTGCAGCTGACATTGCTCCTTTTAGCTACTTGCAGAACGTAACTCGGTTAACATCCGAGTACATTTCTGCACATAACTCTACTCTTGCACAGACAGCTTACTGTTACATGTATCGCAGATTTACATAATTTGCATAGCTTTTACCTACAAATGGGGTAATTTTCATATCCTAACATTGTCCGTGCAACGTTCAGTTTAGGGGCTGTCTTACACGTCCCTACAGGATATTGCTGAATAGCTCGGCAGACATCTTGCCTTGTTCTATACTTCCTCTACTCGTACATGCCGGCCAAGGCTCCATGACCCCTGGCCTAAGCTTTGCTGTGTGCTAATATGTCTATTTGTGGAGTATGCATGGCTGTAGGTATGGTTTGACCTGCTACGTCTGACATTTCTACAAAGCAGCTCCCACCTTCATCATTTGTAATGGTGACAGCCCTATAGGTACTATATATACAGCTGTGACATTTGACATGTCAACACATACCTTGCGGTCAATACTGAACTGACTACTTCAGTGCTTTTCATAACGCCAGAGTTTTCTTGTAGTAGTATAGTCGATAATACTGTTTCCTATCACATGTATCTGTTTCTGATACAAGATATATCATTGTATTACACCACTACACACAAGAAGAAATCACAGGCCAGATGCCATTACATTCCTTTTGCAGGACACACCTGCCAAGAGTGTTGTGTTCCTCACAAAAGCCAACAAGTGCTAATCAAAACATATTATGCTACCATCTACCTTATGTGTTTGCTGGTATTTGCAATGTCCGTCAGTGACAGAACTCACATGCGAGTGTGGGAGACTGGACACTGTATCGGGGACACTGCATAACACCCTGAGGGACATTATTAACCTTCCACATTGACTATCACAGGGCATACGTATTCATTCACATTTATCGAGGTACATGCTTTTGACTTATACATGTTTTGTCATTTGTCATCCCATCTTTCTTCACACCTGTCCACCTGATATCACTAGTTCTGTACATTTATTTAGGACAGGGTTACCTTCATACCTCTCAACTGTACACATGTTGGGTAAATGTCCCGAACTTAGACTTATAATGTTGTTCCTTCTTTGTTATTATTGTGCCTTTCTGGTAGATTAGTGGCAGGTCATTAAGGACTGTGAGGTTAGATAATAATGACAGACATTAGTAGTTTATAACTAATAACCCTCAAAACATTCATACTAATGAATTATCCATTATTCTATCAACGTTCTAACTTTGTCAGAGGAATATTTAACATAGTCCCTATTTGTACTTATTTAAATATGCCTTTGTCCAGATGTCTTATTCTGAAAGGTTGAGAGGTATGGTTACCATCTTATTCGTATGCATGTACGTGCATGATAATCGCTTACATGACACTGATATTAGTCCCTACGTCTTCCCCCAATGGTTTACACAATATCCAGTAGATGGATTCTTCATTTTTGGAAGGTATAGGCGTGTGCTATACCCGCATAGGAAAATTAATCACTCCCATGGGGCGGACCTAATAAATCTGTGCCAACCAACACCTGTGAACCTAGACCCATTCTTGCATACCCATGATTCCCATATATGACACCCCTCCACAGTAGTCATAAGACATATTTAATGTGAGTGATAATAAAGTATGAAGATACTTCTAAGCACTATCTACTCCCCGTGTATCGGGACATATGTCATACATTCTGTCAACCCATGTGTTATTACCCTTGCACAAGCTACTGTTGCAAGTACAGCTATATTGT
This sequence comes from Protopterus annectens, assembly GCF_019279795.1. Lineage (NCBI taxonomy): Eukaryota > Metazoa > Chordata > Ceratodontiformes > Protopteridae > Protopterus > Protopterus annectens. The sequence continues at coordinate 561,630,953 of NC_056737.1, read as the reverse complement.
AGCTGCGGATGTGACTTCCTTTGCATCGATTATTACTGGCTGTTGCTTGTAGACAACACTTTTTGGAGTCCTGCAAAGGACACCTATATCCATGTTTAAATAGTAGAACTTACAGATTTGGCACACTGGTACTTTCCGGGCAATGGTTTGGAAAGCAGCAGTGTATTTACCTTTCTTGCATGCCTGTATGTCTATCCATAATAGCTATGACGTAGCCTATTTATGTACATGTGTTATATCTACAAGGACAAATGTTTCTGTGTTTTTTATGTATATATCGATGAATGTAATTGTGTGTGTGTGTGTGTGTGTGTGTGTGTGTATATATATATATATATATATATATATATATATATATATATATATATGTCTGTACATTCTTTCTTTCATATATTTATTTACTTTAAGTCTGTGGATATATATCTATACACAAATATATATATCTATATATAGATATATAAATAAACGTGTAGAAAACAGCATTCATTTGCTATGCTGTGAGCGGATTACACATGTGCAGGCGCACTTGCATATCCTTATTGTGGGTTACATATGTTTACTAAGTCTTTGTGCTTACGTGGGCTTTTTTAATTGTGACGGTACCAGTACAATATCTGTAATCCGGTTAACGGACATATGCGAAACACACATTCACCTTTACATATTTAAATGTCTTTACAGCACACACGCATTTATTAACTCATATGTGCTGAAGTCGTAGTTGACCAGGGACTGCATTCACGTTGGCCGGATGCTGTAACCACTATACTATTGGTGTTCTGACTCATTTATATGCATACCCATAGTACATAGCTACATTAACATACACCTCACAGCTTCACTTACAACACAGGCATCCATTCTCCTGCTGGGAAAAACGTGGTACTACATATTACACATTCCCTATTCCCTACTGCTCTGGACACAAGCTGCATATTTAATCACTCCAAGGATATGCAGAACTCCAAGGCTTATAGTCCTGGCACATACAAGTCTTTGATTGTCAGGTTGTTCCTGTGGTGATCTGGGTTTAGGCTTGTCCGCCTGGTGAACGGAACTGCCCTGACCGAGTTCAAATGTCAGACGAAGCACATGGACAGCATTTGTCCATTTTATAGAGGTTTACCTGTGTTTACAGACACAGGTCTTTCGGCACCTGTCAGCAGCTTTTTATGTTGGCAATACATAATATGGGTGGGGGTGGTTACAATACATAATCCACGGTGAGGGGTGTTCCCATTCACATTTGACTATTTCCTGTATGCATTTATATGAGGATTATTATTTTGGACATGAATTAACTACAGGTACGCAGTGGTACAGTAAACAAATGTGAAGGTTTGTTACTGTAAATATGTACAGACCTCTGTAATACACTGTTGTTTTCTGGCAAATCAGTAGCTAGTCATTAAATACTGAAGTCAGAACATAATGACAGACACTTGTGTTTCAGACTTCATACTCTTCAGAAAATTAATGCCAATGTACAAACTGTTATTCTATCAACTTTCTCAGTTTCTTTACAAATTGTCCATACTTTTGGGCCTTTGTCCCACTTTTATTCACGGCTTTGTCCAGATATCTTGCTCTCAGAGGTTGACAGGTATATGTTTATTCACGGCTTTGTCCAGCTATCTTGCTCTCAGAGGCTGACAGGTATACTTTTATTCACGGCTTTGTCCAGATATCTTGCTCTCAGATGTTGACAGGGATGGTCGGTCACACCTACACACACATTAAGTGGCCCTCACACAGTAGATCAGGATTATCCAGTTTACGTCAGTGCCTTGATCACCCTTATACCATTTGCCACTATGCGAATGTGTGCAGTATATTTCTGCTTATTCGTGTCAGGACACGTGCGTCACGGGCAAGTGTTTGATCCTGGGTAGTAGGTTATGCATGACCACTTAGGGCTGGACAGTGTCGTACACCTCTAATGCACATTCCAACTTCTACAGGACTGGACTTCGTGTCTTCCATTCTAATGTTTACACAGGTTATGTATCCCATGAGGGATATCCAAAAATTGTACCGATCCACAACAAGAGGTATACCGAACATCGTTTTGGAGTTACAAAAATGTGCTGTGGTTGTGTGCAATCCTGCAACCGCCTAGGGTGACACTACCTACTACATATGCGTAGTGGTCACTATGTGTAGCTGTGGCTGCACCACACCAGTAGGCCAAGTACGGCTGGATTTGGTGGACTTTCAGGTACGGGAGCGGGTTGTGTGATGTGGAGGGGATGCCGGTAGTCCATTATGCATCCAGGTGTTTTGCATTTGTTATGGCCAGTTCCATCCAGGTGTGTTGCATTTGTTATGGCCAGTTCCATCAGGACCAATCTGTGGGTATGTGCCGGTGACATATCTATACATTTGTATCGTACATTTCAATATTCATCTGTTTGTGGGATAGTGTTCTACAGTATGGCCTGTCTGGTTGTATTGCAGCTGTTTATACATGTGTTTGTTTTTCTTTCAGCTTCACCCACTGCTCCCTCATACACCTCCGGTTTACCTGTTCTGCATACGACACAGTATCGCCTTAGAGGATTGTACCCTTACCCATCCACCCCACACACACACATTCCTCACACCCCATACATCTGTGCTTTGGTTGTTGACCCATGACACGGCCAGAGTAACACATTGAATACCCTACATGTGTCTGGTACCTGTATGGTTGTGTGGACTACCCTGCCATGTTTGCTTTCCACATGCTATACCTCACGCACATAGGTACACGCCCATACTTCTCTTTCATTACATGTTTGGTATACCCGGGTACTACCCGTTCGACTGTGACACATCCTAACAAGTTCGGCTTGTACCGCTGACTTCCAGATTTTGTCAGCCTGTTGTACTCATTGGTAGGATGCCACCTTTTCCTATGTCCAGGATGGGATATATTCCATACACATATCCGGCTGTAGTGGACAACACCTCCCCACAGTTGACGGTAGGGTTGCCACCTTTTCAATTGGCCAAAGTGGGACATTTTTGGTACACACATCACATTTTACAGGCCGACACATACCCATGGTCAGTACACAGGATAGAACTTAGACTTCTTGCCTATATCAAAGCTTATTCTTGTAGCAGTTCAGTTGCTTATTCTGTTTCTTATAACATTTATGTAATTTAGATACAGAAAACCTGTTTAATGCAACTATTACATAACGTATAGGGAATAATTTTGTCCTATAATCTCAGGACATTTGCTATTGTTACAGGTTTTTGTCGGGACACAACTGCCCAAGGAGGGACTGTCACTCGCAAAGTGGGACAGGTGGTAATCGTAGTCGACGGTACGGATAATACTGTTCTTTTCAGCCTACATGTGTCCTTATTGTTGTGGCTGTTTGCATGCTCCTTCTGTTTCGTTTACATGCTTATTCTATTTCCTGTCACATTTGGTATGTGAAATACGGACATACCTTTTGTATGTGACTATTACATGCCTTGTGGGATATAATTCAGACATACGGTCGCTAGATATCTACATTTCCCATGTATTTTGTTATGGACACATCTGCCCAGCTGTGTACCCTCCCTCACATTATGGGTCAGCTGGTGACCCTCACCATTGGGCTGGATGTAACTACTGGTGGATCACTAACATATGATGCATTTCACTTCCACTTGGTATGGCTATCTACACTGCGTTGGACTACGGCCACACGGTCTTCCATGTCATTTGTTAGCGGGATAGGGACCCGTTATTCCCTACCGTGCATTTCTGTTTGCTTTGTCACTTTGTGTTCACAGGTACTTTCTTGCATGCTTTGCATACGTTTCAGTATCCAGGGACACTGACATGGTTACTATCTTGCAACCTGTTATATGCAAGCATTTTAGGATGCATATCGACAGCTGCCATTTCCATGCCTCCGTGCGGCACTTCGACACGCCCTATGCAGTCACGCTCCTTTCCTGTGCATATGGCTGTGTCGGCAGCGCGCCTTCATTACTATGCATTTGGCACTACTGTGCCATCCTCACGCTACACGGTCGGCACAAGCCTAATGCCGGCCTTGCGCCGAGCTTCATGAATCCCGGGGTTAGTCTTCCCAAGATTATTAATGTTTATAAAGATGATAAAGGAATGTTTTGTTCAGTAACTATAGAACTTAACAAGAAGATATTTACTCTTATCAATATCTACTGGATTCCAGGAATTGGATCCAATACAGTGAACCAACATTTGAATCAAGTAATACAGCTATCTAAGCTTAATATCATTTTAACAAGAGATTTTAATTGTATTTTAACAGATAATGATTTAAATGCCTTAGGTAAACAGAGAAATCTAGCTGATAAACCTGAAACATTTGAAAGATTTTTTTGATACATACCACCTGAAAGATTGCAACAATTTTGTTGAATCTGGTTCTCTTTTTCTTTACATTTTTCTCTCATAGACATGGTACATACTCAAGAATTGAAAGAGTATTTCTTTCCTTAAGGCTAAACAACACACCTGATACACTTGAAATAGGTGACTCTATCGTCAGGCACACTGACGTTCCGCTCACCAGGCTGAACAAGGAGAAGGTCACGGTGAGTTGCCTGTCGGGCGCTAGGATCCGCCACATAACACAAGCACTCAGGTCACTCCAAGGCAAGTACAAATATGACTCAGTCATTGTCCATGCTGATGTGAATTACCTGAGACGTACCTCCCTGGACTACATGAAAAGAGACATAGAGGAGCTCTCTGAGCATGTGGCCCAGGCCGGTATGACCCTGACCTTGAGTAGCATCTTACCCTCACCAAGAATGATGCCACAATATGAAGACAAGATGATCAATTTCAACAATTGGCTTAAGTATTGGTGTCATTCAAAGGGGATCCAATGCCTGTCAGCCTGGGATAACATGCTCGACAGGCCACGATGCTTCGCTAGGGACGGCTTGCACCTGTCACCCCTGGGCTTTCGGATATTGGCAAAGGCTCTTGCTACCCCCATAGTGCCTTTTTTAGGCAAGGCTCGAAAGACAAACCCACCTCCATAGGTATCACAAGGGATAAGAAACTATGAGTAATGCTACTCAACGCCAGAAGTCTAAACCTCAAGATGCATGCACTCGAAACTCTCCTTAGCATGGAGAACATCAATATCTGTGCAGTAACAGAAACCTGGTTCAAGGCTCCTGAGAGCACACCAGCACTACCAGGTTATACCTCATACCATGCTTTTCGGACCCAAAACTTGGACCGAACCAGAAAAGGAGGGGGAGTATCAATATTCGTCAAAGATACCCACACCTCCAGGTTGGTGGCACAGCACGAAGCATCAGAGACTATCCATGTGCAACTAACAGTGGGTAAAACTGCCTTCCAGTTTAGAGTCTGCTACAGACCACCTCCCCCAAACCCAGGAACCCCACTCGGCCTTCCTGAGAACACTGGAAAATATGAAGGTCTCTCCAAACACCATTATATTGGGTGACTTCAACAACCCAAACATAGACTGGGAGCATTACTCTAGCTCCAACACCCTAGCTTAAAGGTTCCTAGAATTTATAAACTCAAATGCTATGGAACAACTTGTTACCACTCCCACAAGAGGGGAAAACATACTAGACCTGATCATCACCAACATGGGGACTCTATGCTCCAGACCAGAAGTGTATCCCTCACTGGTAAGATCAGACCATAAACTAATTTCACTGGATATTCACATCCCGACTCCAACCCCTGCCCAGAAACCACAGTGAAAAACTTCTCTAAAGCAAATTTCACACTCCTCAAAACCGAGGTGGAATCCTTCAAAGCCCCCGGGCCTGTGGAAAACACGGCCCAGACTGCAGAATCCTTTATAAACGCATTCTATGAACACCTTCAGGAATGCATGGATCATGCAATCCCAAATAAAACCAAGACCCTATCCTCCAAAGGCAGACGTCCTGTCTGGTGGACCCCAGTCATAAACAAATTATACAATAGAAGGAGGAAGCTACTACATGATAGAGCAAAATCCCAAAAAAGGAAGGCACCTCTGATCAGTGTTAGCAAAAAACTACGGGCACTCATAAAATCGTCTAAGGCCAGCTTCGAGAGAAAAATTGCACAGGACACTAAGGATAATCACAAGGCTTTCTTTAGTTATGTTAGGAACCTGGGTGGGAATTCACAGATATGCTCAGAATTAGTCCAAAATGTCAAAAAATACACCGAACCCACAGACATTGCCAACATCCTAGCTGACAGGTTCAGCGCAACCCCCCCCCACCAAAAGGGCAAAAATCTATCCCAGCAGAGTGCTGTCCCCCTAACATCTCAGATGCTCAGGTAAGAGCCGCTCTCTCCAAAGCAAAAAACACAGCATCAATGGGACCAGACAGTGTCCCGGGCTGCGTCCTACATGAACTCCAAGAAGAGCTAAACCCAAACATAAAACTACTGTTCAATCTTAGCCTTACCACAGGATATGTACCCAAAGAGTGGCGTACAGCAACAGTGGTCCCTCTCCACAAAGGTGGTGCCTCAACGGATCCTGGAAACTATCGCCCCATAAGCCTGACTAGCTTGGTCTGCAAAGCTATGGAAAGGATCATCATGGACCTCATAAAAAAAGATGTTGGGGACCTACAGACACTGGATACTACCCAGTTCGGCTTTGTTAAGGGCAGATCCTGCCTCTTAAACCTGGTTGATTTCTTTGAAACAGTCACCAAGGCCATTGACGAGGGGAAGGTGGTCCACACAGCCTACCTGGACCTCGCAAAAGCCTTCGATACAATACCCCACTCGGGCATTATAGATAAGCTCACCAGCTTAAATATAAACCCCTATGTCACTAGATGGGTTGCAAACTGGCTCAAGGACAGAACCCACATGGTTAGAATTGCTGGAGCCATGTCAGACTCCAAACCAGTTACAATTGGCATCCCACAAGGCTCAGTCCTGGGACCTCTCCTGTTCGGTATATATTTCTCGGAGGTACAGGCCAACACGGAAGGACTGTGGCTGACCAAGTTCACAGATGACTGCAAACTGGGCACTATAATCGACTCTCCAGCCGACACAAGCATCCTCCTAAAGGGCCTCATAGAAACAGACAACTGGTGTCAGAGCCATGACCTCAAGCTAAATGCCAAAAAGTGTATAGTCATCCCCTTTGGCAAAAACAAAGTGCCCACAAATTACCACATAGGTGGTAATCCATTAAGTACAGAAGAAGTAATTAGGGACCTGGGGACTCAAGTTGATAGCAATCTCTCATTTGACAACCACGTGGCCAAAGTGGTTAGAAAAACATTTTATATAGCCCACCTAATCATGAAGGGATTCACGTCTAGATCAGGGGAGGTCATCATGCCTCTTTATTCAACCCTCATCAGGCCCATAATTGAGTACAATGCCCCTTTTGGGATGTACCTTACCAGACACCTGCAGCAACTGGAAAGACCCCAAAAGTACCTCACCTAGAGGATCAAAGGGCTCAAACAGATGCCATATGCTGCCCGGTTAAAGAAACTCCAGCTCTACTCAGTGGCATACCGCCTGCTCAGAGGCAATCTGTGCCTGACGTATAAAGCCATGTCCAACCCGGAATTAATGGACATGCTGCACCTCAGAAAATCCAAATCCCATCGAGCTACGTGCTCGAGAGACTTGAACCTCAGCACTGAAATAAATAGGACATGCTGGAGGGACAGATTCATAACCCAGAGGCTCCCTTCACTCTGGAATAAAATCCCAGTCCAGGTTAGGCAGAGTCCCTCATTGACTCTTTTCAAGAGGAATCTTGATGAGTGGATGGGGGATCGTAGGTTTACCCCAGGTATCACTTCTGTGTCACTGTTAGATAGAGGCACAGTATACTAACCTCGAAAAAGGGCATAGCAAAATTAATTTAAAATGGGTGTCGAAAGCCAAACACACTCTGGCTAGGCTTATAAATGCCCTAGGGCAGATAGCCTAGTATGAACCTATGAACCTATGAACCTAATAGTCTGACCAGTAGTCTAAGTAAAACAAAGGTAATATCCTGTCCCCTTTCTAATCACAATGCTATAATATTTGAATTAACAATAAATACCAATTATAATCTTCAAATTAAGAGAATACATGCATACATAGTAAAGCTAAAAGTTTGTAAAGATTTTATCAACACTGAGATTAAAAATTGTATTACCATTAATAGTGCCTATGATACTCCTGAGATTTACTGTATATACGGGATGCACTCAAAGCCTATTTATATGGGAAAATTATTAATTTGTATCACATGAAATGGAAACAATGGAACAAAGAGCTTCATGACATCCAAATGAAACTTAGTAAATTACTTAATAGCACATCAGTCATAAGCAAAAAAGTGAAAGAAGAAGAACTTATCACTCTAAATAATAAATACCTAGAAATATTAAATCATAAAACTAACATTAGTCTGGAGAAATTTAAATGTATTCATTTTTCTGTAAATCCTAAATCTTAAAACAAATTAGCCAATAAAACTAAATGACTTAGTAAATTCAATCATATTAATGATATCCTCTCTCCAAAAAAAAATGTTAAGGATCTGTTTGATATCTTAATGGAATTTAGGAGTTACTTTAATAAGATCAGTCAGAAATCTAAGCACCCTACACTGTGAAGAAGATATAAAACTTTTTATTAAAAAATTCACTAAGTACAAATTAACAAAAACATAAGTTGATTCGTTAGATAAACCTATTTCATTTTCTGAAATCCAGCAACAAATTAATAAACTAAAACAAAATAAAGCTCCTGACAATGATGGAATAATTCCTAAAATATATAAAATAATGCTTAAGGATGCATTAAGTTTACTGCATAGAGTCTTTTCTGTTTCTCCGAACAACTTTGCTATTCTTCCTTCTTGGAAATATATACCTATATCTCCCGTACTAAAAGCTAACAAAGATCCCTCTAAATACTCATCATATAGTCCCATTTCTCTCTTAAATGTCAATTATAAAATGCGCATGTCCATTTATGCTGATAGACTAAAGATATGTCTTCCTTATCAAATTGACAATGATCAAACAGGCTTTATTATAAATAGAAATGCTTATGATAATATAAAGAGGGTCTTGACAATAATTGACTCTGCTAAAAATATTAAACAAACCTGACCTTAATTTGTTTGAATATAAATTGTGCTTTTGATTCTGTCAACTAGGATTATCAGTTCTTTCTTCTGGAAGAATTACATGTTTCTAATAATTTTATTCAACTTATTTCACATCTTTATAAGGGATGTCGAGCCTACATTAAAATAGATACTTACACTTTACAAGATATACAAATTCTTAAGGCAACTAAACAAGGTTGCCCTCTTTCCCCTTTACTTTTTACTTTGGCAATAGAACTACTGGCTAATTTAATTAGATTAGACTCAGACATTGAAGGTTTCAAATTAAGTCATGATATAGCCCCTAAAATTCAGCTATAAGTGGATGATATTCTTCTTACCACAAAGGGAAATAACCCCTCCAAAGATGCTGTTTTTAGAATAATGCAATTATTTCAAAAGATGTCAGGCATAATCTTTAATGATAAAAAACAAAAATACTCCCTATCTATTTCAATAATATTAAGTTAGACAATAAATTCAATAAATATCCAACGCAACCAGAGGAACTAACATATTTAGGAATAATTTTAACCAAAAATATTAAAGATATAATACTTCTTAATTACAACAAAACTTTAAACTCTATAAAAGATCATATAAATAGGTGGAATAAAATCCCTTTTACAATGGAAGAGAGACTTTTCATTATTAAAATGATAATATTGCCAAAAAATTATATATTGTACAATTAGTACCACCCGCAAAAACCATTATAAAGGAATTTGATCCATTAATTTTAAAATTTCTATGGTTTCATAGGTTGGTACTAGGCTATCAGCCCTAGGGCCTATACAAGCCTAGCCAACCAATTCCCCAGATATTTCTTCCCACAATATTTACTTCCCTGGACCCCTGTCTAGCAGGGCGACTGACGTGATCCCCGGGGTGAATTTCCTATCTCCCATCCAATGGTCAAGGTTCCTTTTGAAGACGGCTAAGGTGGCGCTCTACTTGACATGTATGGGCTGTCTATTCCAAAGTATGGTGAGTCTTTGCGTCAGGAACCTATCCCTCCAGCATGTTTTGTTCATTGTGATGGCAAAGTCTAGTGGTGGAATGGGTTTACCTGATTTGGAATTATACTCTATCTCTTCTGTTATTGAATCTATATCTGTGTTAATTGACACTCATTACACAGCCAAATGGAAGAAATTTTTAGAAATTGTATCTTTTGATGTATGTAACAATTTTAATTCTCTTAAATCATCAGTTCTGAATAATCCTGTCATTTGGCTATTACTTTTTCGCCTCATATAATTCTCATATATATTCATCTCAATATATGTTATGCTAAAACTTTAGAAATTTTATCTACAAAATAACAGACTATAAAGCATGGAACTTTCTCCTTTGTCCTATAGTGTTTACACAAGGAAATATGTTTACTTCAGATTTTTCTAAAATGATAATGTTCAGGGGCAAACATTTATGTATTGTATTGGTTTCAGTTGTTGATAAACAATGAATTAAAATCTGTTGATTATTTGATCCATGAATATGAATTAAATAAAAAATTATGGTTGGGAATACAAGTATGCAAACATATTGTGTCTAATGAAATAGATGCAATTCACATGGTACAAAGGCAAATATTCCTAAATTAATCTGCTTTATGGTCTTATTCTTATAACACAAATTTCACAGTTTTAACAAACTATCACTAATATATAAAATTGTTAGAAATGAAACAAACAACTACGCAGAAAATTATTGGAATTATTTTTCATTAGTTAAATATATGCCTCCAGGTCTATATTAGATAACTGAACTTTCAAAAGTTTGACTATCATATGGTCGACACCATATGATCGAACTTTTAAAAGTTCGAACATTTAATAAAAAAAAATAAATAAACTACACAAATAACCTACCTGAATGTTTTAAGCAAGGGGACAAACCCCTCTGCATCACCCATATGGGGGGCTGCTCCCTACACACTCCCCACTCTTTAAATATGCTAACTCTACACTACAGAGCAGAAAAGGTAAATCTTCCCATTTCACGCTGTACGGAGATCTCGGTTAAAATGTTCGGATTTTCAAAAATTCAATCATATAGTCTCAACCATATGACACTTGAACTTTTGAAAGTTCGATTATCTAATATAGACCCTACATCTCCTACTAATCAAGACAAAGAAAGTAATATTAGAATCATCCAAACTGACTACGTCTTTCCTTAGATGGAGACTGTTTTCCTGGAAATTCATGAATAGATCTTTTCTAACTTCTCATATAATGGGGAAAATTAAGAAAAAAGACAATGGGCAGGATTCACGAAGGCTTGCACGGAGTCTAAGAGTAGTGTAAAACTCCATGCAGCCTTCTCGATCCAGGAACAGCCCTAAATTCCATGTAAGAGACCAGCTAAAATGTCTCTTACACAGAGTGGGCATGGATATGCTAATCACCTCACTTGCAGCCCAAAGGCATGCAAATGAGGTAGATTAGCAATCCAGGAAGCCCAAAGCAGCCCGTGTAAGAGCTGTTTTAGCTGCAGAAATGTACTCAGTTGACAACTGAATACGTTTCTGCAAAAAACACAATGGAGCCATGTCAGCTCCAAATAAAGGGTGCATATGTGTCAGGCAGCATGCCAATGGCCAAATATGTGGTCATTGGCAAGGTACCCCGATGCAAATATGAAAAATAAATATTTGTTTTTTTTCGGCGATATTTAAATGCAGCGCAGCCCCGCGCAAACGGGCTGCGCTGTATAAAACATAAAAATGAAGGTTATAAACCCACAAATGTGGGTTTTATGCAATACATGGATTTACAATGCAGGGACCAGCAGACCAAAAACAACATGGCCACCGTTTATTGTTTGCTAAGGGGGGAAGCTGAGTCTAAGACATGTAACTAAGCATTAGTAGGCAATCTGATGTAAATGAGTGTTAGGATACTGAATTCCACTGTCACATAGCAAATGAGCACATTCTGAGTAGTGTAAGAGATACATAAGGGGGAGAAATAGAGTAGGAGATAGGTGACATCACAGGGGGGAATGGTAGAAAGAAATGCAGTTCATTGGAGGTCAGTATTACATGACAGATGTCAGACACATATCATGGAAGGAGGAGTGCCACAACATAAGCATGGGAAAGTCAAGAATTGGAAGGTGCACACTGTTGCTTACACCAAAGTTTCTTGCTGGGTATGCATGCACACGTGTGCGCGCCATGAAGTGCGAGTAGTACAGTGTGTGCACGTGTAAGGCAGACTGAGCATGTGGGAGCCTGTTGGCAGACTTGAAACACTGTTTGCACTGGTGTGCGCGCATTTTAACCCGAATAAGCAGATTCTGAACCGTGTAAGCATGTGCGCACACGTGTAAGCCACTGTGAGCGTGTTTCTGCTGGTATGCACGTTGCTCCCCCCTGAGGAAACAGAAAGGAAAAAGGAAGCAACAGAACTAGTAGGAAGCTAGCAGGGAATACTGCTGGAGCTAGCAGGTGAAAACAATTAGAAGCAGGCAATTACACAGGCAGAATAGTAGCTCAGCCAAGCACTTAAAACTCTGCAAACAGCAGTGCAGGATGTTTCTCTGAAGAGACACTGCAAGACAGGAGTAAGCTATTAGAAGTGAAAACTGAAAAAGCTGAACTCAGAGCAGAAATGCTAGGGGCTGCCATAGCTGTCATAAGAAGACATAGGCTACTTGCTGAGGGTGGTGACAATGCAGATGGTGCCAGACAACCCACAGTGAGGAGACGGAGAAGAGTGTACAGGCCCAGGGTCACCTACCACGGGTTACATGAGCTGGAGATAGTAGAGTGCTATAGAGTGGACAGAGACCTCCTGCATCAAATTGTTGAGCTGTGCAGGCCACGCCTCACACACAGAACCAACAGAGGGGAACCCATCCCAGTAGAAACCAAGGTATGTGTTGGCATAAGAATACTAGCAACAAGTACCTTCCAGAGACCAACTGGTGATATGATGGGGATATCACAGGCATCAGCCTCCAGGGTACTGCATCAGTTCCTGGATGCCATGTCAGCACATGTTGGTGATCATGTATATTTCCCCAATGCGCGTGAGGTATTGGCCAGCAATATGCGTCTCTTCCAGCAAATAGCAGAATACCCTGAGGTAGTGGGTGCAATAGACTGCACGCACATACGCATCAAAGCACCAGCCAGTGAGCAGGGTAGGGCCTACATTAACCACAAGGGCTTCCCCTCCATCAACTGCCAGGTCATGTGTGATGCCCAGGGCATAATAATGAATGTGTGTGCTGGCTGCCCTGGGAGCTACCATGATTCGACAACACAAATAAGCCAGCAAGAATAGGCCACAGTCACATCCAAATTTCTTTATTGAATAAGGTGAAAAAGATATCACCTTATGAGTCCATAGTGGAAAAAACCACAAATATTCAAACCGGTTTCGGCTCCAAGGAGCCTTCTTCAGTGAAATACAAAAAATAATACAAAACCAGAGTATCAGGATACATGCATATATAAGTGATTAGACAATATCTAAAGGCCAATCACAACCAGGCATAAAAATTAGTTATAATTGGTCATTAAGGCCAGGTGAAAACAAAGCTCCAAGTTTTATAATCCACCTTCTTTCCTTGGAGCTAAGCAATTGTTGCCAAAAATGTTTGTCTTTACATTTCCCCTTAACACAATCAATAATAACAAACTTAAATGAAGCAGAAACATGTGTTAAACAATGTTTGTATAATGCATTACTTGTTCGTTTGTTTTTGATGTCACTCAAATGCTCACAAATTCTAAGTCGGAAGGCTCTAGAAGTCTTACCGACATAGAAAGCAGAACAATTGCAAGTCACCAAATAGATGACCCACTCAGTATTACAGTTGGCCCAAAAATTGATGTCAAAAACATCTGACGTATTTTTGCTGCTGAATTCACAAGTACGTAAGACCCGTATACAAAAGGAGCAATGCCCGCAGGGCATGCATCCAACAATAGGTTTGCCTGAAATGGACAACTGTGTGAGAGGGGAAGGATCAGAACCAACTCTTTTATAATGGCTAAGTTTAGAGCCAATAGTCTGTCCCCTTCTAAATGAAAACGAACATGTCTCAGGAAGTAGAGAGTTAAGTTTCTGGTCAGCTTTCAGGACATTCCAATGTCTGTTTATAATATCTTTGAAACCCTGTGTGTTACGTCCATATGTAGTAACCAGACGTATTGGTTGTGGCTTAGGGATACCATTATGACCTTTGTATAATAATAAATCTTCCCTGTTAATATTGAACACAGATCTTTTGGCTAAATGCACATGCCCTGGACGATAACCCCTGCTGATAAATCTATGTGTCAAATCCTCCTGAGCCTCAAGGAATGATTTTTGGCTAGAACAGATTCTTCTGGCTCTTAAGAATTGAGATTTGGGTATGTTCTGGATGACATGTTGTGGGTGGAAGCTGGTAGCATGTAATAATGAATTGAATTCAGGGAATTTTCTAAACATACTGGTTGACAAAGTATTGTCCTCATTTCTCATGATTAACACATCGAGAAATACTATCCTGGACAAATGATAGGTCAACTTAAATTCGATCCCCCATACATTATCATTAAGGTACTCAAGAAACTCCATAAGATAAGATTCATCAGCTTTCCACACCAACCAACAGTCATCCAGATACCGACGCCAAATATCCATCTCACACATATAGATATTATGATTGTAATCATAAATAATAATAATTTATGGACATTACTTCCCTGTATACCAACATTCCTCACTGGGCAGGTTTACAAGCATTGGATTATTGGTTGGCTAGATCAGGTTTATACCAACCTGGATTTAACACATTTCTTGTCTGCCTCACTGAATATGTTTTGACCAGTAACGTTTTTTATTTTCAAAATCTATGTTACTGGCAGAAAAAGGGTACTGCTATGGGTGCATCTTTTGCACCCATATATGCAGACCTTTTCATGGCATATATAGAAGAAATTATTATTACACAACATGTCATCCAGAACATACCCAAATCTCAATTCTTAAGAGCCAGAAGAATCTGTTCTAGCCAAAAATCATTCCTTGAGGCTCAGGAGGATTTGACACATAGATTTATCAGCAGGGGTTATCGTCCAGGGCATGTGCATTTAGCCAAAAGATCTGTGTTTAATATTAACAGGGAAGATTTATTATTATACAAAGGTCATAATGGTATCCCTAAGCCACAACCAATACGTCTGGTTACTACATATGGACGTAACACACAGGGTTTCAAAGATATTATAAACAGACATTGGAATGTCCTGAAAGCTGACCAGAAACTTAACTCTCTACTTCCTGAGACATGTTCGTTTTCATTTAGAAGGGGACAGACTATTGGCTCTAAACTTAGCCATTATAAAAGAGTTGGTTCTGATCCTTCCCCTCTCACACAGTTGTCCATTTCAGGCAAACCTATTGTTGGATGCATGCCCTGCGGGCATTGCTCCTTTGTATACGGGTCTTACGTCTTGTGAATTCAGCAGCAAAAATCGTCAGATGTTTTTGACATCAATTTTTGGGCCAACTGTAA
Source organism: Protopterus annectens (assembly GCF_019279795.1). NCBI lineage: Eukaryota > Metazoa > Chordata > Ceratodontiformes > Protopteridae > Protopterus > Protopterus annectens. The sequence goes on along the minus strand of NC_056737.1, from coordinate 561,615,318 downwards.
TACTGAGTGGGTCATCTATTTGGTGACTTGCAATTGTTCTGCTTTCTATGTCGGTAAGACTTCTAGAGCCTTCCGACTTAGAATTTGTGAGCATTTGAGTGACATCAAAAACAAACGAACAAGTAATGCATTATACAAACATTGTTTAACACATGTTTCTGCTTCATTTAAGTTTGTTATTATTGATTGTGTTAAGGGAAATGTAAAGACAAACATTTTGGCAACAATTGCTTAGCTCCAAGGAAAGAAGGTGGATTATAAAACTTGGAGCTTTGTTTTCACCTGGCCTTAATGACCAATTATAACTAATTTTTATGCCTGGTTGTGATTGGCCTTTAGATATTGTCTAATCACTTATATATGCATGTATCCTGATACTCTGGTTTTGTATTATTTTTTGTATTTCACTGAAGAAGGCTCCTTGGAGCCGAAACCGGTTTGAATATTTGTGGTTTTTTCCACTATGGACTCATAAGGTGATATCTTTTTCACCTTATTCAATAAAGAAATTTGGATGTGACTGTGGCCTATTCTTGCTGGCTTATTTGTGTTGTCGAATACTTTTGCTTGGCCGTGCAAGGGTTCCACGGGCAATTGTTTTCTGTCTAGCTACCATGATTCCCATATCTGGCATTTGACGCAGCTGTACCAGACATTTGCCAATGGGGACATCCCACATGGACACCTAGTGGGGGATGCAGGTTATGCACTGGAGCTGTGGCTGATGACACCCATCAGAAACGCACACACACCTGTACAGGAACACCATAATAAGGCACATGCACAAACACGTAATGTAATAGAGCGTGTGTTTGGGCTGCTGAAGTCACGGTTCCGGTGTCTGGACACATCTGGTGGAGCCTTGCAGTACTCACCAACTACATGTACCCAAATTGTCATGGTATGTGCTATGCTGCATAATATGATCTTGCGAAAACAGCTGCAGCAGGACCACCATAGGGCTGGGCCAAACAGCCCCCCACCATTGCCAAGGCCATTACAGGCAGAGAGTGACTCGGAGAAGGTACAACCTGAGCCTGCCCCAGTAGGCAGAAGGAGGTGTGCCCAGTATGCCCTGGCCTTGGCAAAGAGGCAACACATAGCACATACACTGGCTCAGTAGGAACCCTGGGAATGATACCCCTCTCTGACTCACTCATATAATAACAGGGATGCCTAAAATGACATAACCTGCTCTCAAACATGTACAGGGAGTGTAGTATGTGCATCCAACAGAGGCAGCCCTGCAGCACCACCTGAGGCATGAATGCTATGTGTTAAGCAATGTAACACCATGTAGTATATGCACACTTGATGACCCTGACTAACATCCTACCCTCACCAAGCATGATGCCACAATATGACGATGAGATGATCAAGTGCAATAAGTGGCTGAAGTATTGCAGTTAGTCAAAGGGGATCCAATGTGTGCCAGCCTGGGATGACATGCTGAGCATGACATGATGCTCCACCTGCTAGGGGTGCCATGCACCTATCAGTCCAGGCCTTATGGATACTGGCAAAGGCTGCTGTTACCCACAGCGTGCCCTGAATCGGTAAGGCTCAAAACACAAACCCACCTCCATAGGTATCACAAGGGATAAGAACCTAGATTTAATGCTACCCAATGCCAGAAGTCTAAACAGCAAGATGCATGCAGTCTAAACTCCCCCAGTATGGAGAATGTTGATATCTGTTCTGTAATAGAAAACTGGGTCAAGGCTCACAACAGCACCGTAACACTACCAGGTTACACCTCATACTGTGCTGTACAGCCTCAAAACATGGAACAAGCTACAAAAGGAGGGTGACTAACAATAATTATCAAGGATAACCACACCCCCATGTTGGTACCACAACAAGACGCAGCATGGACTAGCCATGGTCAAGTAACAGTGGCTAAAACTGCCTCCCAGTTTATAGCCTGCTACAGACTACCATCCTAACACCAGGAACTGCACCTGGCCTATGTTGGAATACATGAATATATCAAGCCTTCCAAACCACATTATATTGTGTGACTGAAAATACCCAGACATAGACTGGGAGAATTATACTAGCTCCAACACTGTAGGGCAAAAGTTCCTAGAATCCATAAACCAAAATGCCCAGGAACAATGTACCACTCCCACAAGACGGGTAAGCATACTGGATGTGATAATCAGCAACATGGGTACTGGATGGCAAGATGAGAAGTGTATCCCTCATTGGTAAGACCAGACCATAGAGTAATCACACTGGATATACACATCCTGACCACAGTCCCTGGCCAGAAAACCACAGTGAAAAACATGTGTAAAGCAAAAGTTGCACTCCTCCAAACTGATGTGGAATCCATTAAAGGCCCTGTGCAGGTGCAAAATATGGGCCACACCTTAGAACCTGTTATACAAGCATTCCATGAACACTGCCAGGAATGCTTGGATTATGCAATCCCAAATAAAACCAAGACACAATGCCATACACGCAGGCATCTGGCATGGTGGACTCCAGCCATTACCAAACCATGCAAGAGAATGAGGAAGCTACTACATGATACAGCAAACATAAAAAGGGAAGTAATCACTGATCAGTAGTATGGCAAGAAAATATGTCCACACATACAATTCACTAAGGCCAGCTACAACAAGTTGAATCTGTGAATCTTGAGGCAATGTTACACCTGCCCCAAGTACACAGACAACCCTGAACTCCCCCCAAGAAATACAAATATATGTGAGAGATGCAACCATTTATCCAAACCGGAGGCTGAGCTCCCTCAACTCAGTACTGTCAAAACTAGTCAGGAGGAGAAGGTAACCACACACACCACAAACCCAGTCCCACATAGACCTATCACAACTGCAAACCAAAGAGAAACACGGAAAAACATTCCCAGAGGCCCTAATTACAAACACACCACACCAACAGAGGCCTCCAAAGCAGACACCCAAGCAACCACAACCTCCAAACATAGCACACGCAACACACAGTACACAAAGCTGGTGTGCCAAACAGTCACAGGCCAGAAGGAGAAACAACATGCCTGATACAGTTGTAATAGGTGAGTCCATAAACAGACACACTGCTGTCCCGCTCACCAGTCTGAACAAGGGAAAGGGTACAGTAAGTTGCCTGTAGGCTGCTACAATACGCCACATAACACAAGTACGCAGGTCACCCCAAAGCAAGTAGAAATATGATGCAGTCATTGTCCATGCTGGCGTGAATGACCTGAGATGTACCTCCCTGGACTACATGAAAAGAGACATAGATGAGCTCTCCGATTATGTAGTCCAGGCCGGTAAGACACTGACCGTTTGCAGCATCCTGCCCTCACCAAGAATGATGCCACAGTACAAACACAGAATGATCAGCTTTAACAAGTGGCACAAGTACTGGTGTCATTCCAAGGGGATCCAATGTCTGTCTGCTTGGGATGTCATGCTTGACAAGCCACGCTGCTGTTCCAGGGATGGCTTGCACCTGTTACCCCTGGGCGTCTGGATATTGGATAAGGCTTTTGCCACCTCCATAGAGCCTTTCGTAGGCAAGGCTGAAAAGACTAACCCACCACCCTAGAAAACATAAGTGGAAAGAAACAGAAGGGTAATGCTGACGAATGCCAGACATGTAAATCTCAATATGCATGCTCCCGAGGCCCTCCCCAGTATGGAGAACATTGATATCCGTGCAGTGACAGAAACCTGCAGCAAGCCTCCTGACAGCACACCAGCACTACCAGGTTATACCTCATATCATGCGTTATGGCCCCAAAACCTGGACCAAAACATGAAAGGAGGGGGAGTATCCATATTCAGCACAGACACCCATACGTCCTGGTAACTGACAATGCACGGAGCATCGGAGACCACCCATGTGCAACTAACCATAGGCAAAACTGCTGTATAGTCTCTAGCATGCTACAGACCACACTCTCACATACAGGAACCCCACCCAGCCATCCTGAAGACACTGGACAGTATGAATGTCCCACCAAATGCCAAACAAGGTACTCACAAATTACCACATAGGTTGTAAACCATTATGTATGGAAGGAGTAATCAGGGACCTAGGGACACATGTGGACAGTAACCTGTTATGTGACACTCACATTGCCAATGTGGCTAGGAAGACTGTCTATATTGGACACCGTATCATAAAAGGATTCACATCTATGTCAACAGAGGTCATTGTGCCCCTATACTGTTCTCTTATCAGACCCATAATCTAGTACAATGCCTCATTTGGGATGTATCTTACCTGACACCTGCAGCAGTTAGAAAGACCTCAAAGGTATCTCACCAAGAGGATAAATGGTCTCAAATATATGTCATATGCTGCCTGGCTGTAGACACCCCAGCTGAAGGCAGTCACATACTGCCTACACAGAGGCGTTGTATGCCTGTTGTACAAGGCAATGTCCAACACAAGAGTAATGGACATGCTCCACCCCAGAAAACCCAAAGCCATTGGAGCTGTGAGAGTGAGAGATGTCAACCTCAACACATAATGAAATAGGATGTGCTGGAGGGACAGATACATAACCCTGAGGCTCCCTACACCCTGGAACAGAATCCCACTCCATGTTAGGCAGAGCCCCTCACTGACACTCTTCAACAGGAATCTTGCCAAGTGGATGGATGATCGTAGATGTACACTGGGGTCTTCACTGTGTCACATCCAGACAGAGGCACCGTAAAGTAAATCATAAATGGCCATAATATTCATATAGCAAGGGGTGGCGAAAGCCACACACACTCTGGCTAGGCTTATAAATGCCCTAGGGTGGATAGCCTAGTATGAACCTATGAACCTATGAAGATACAAATTGTACAGGACACTAAGGATAATCACAAGGCTTTCTTAACTGATGGTAGGAACCTTGTTGGGAATTCACAGATATGTTCTGAATCACTCAAATATTATAAACAACATAGCAAACACACACACATATTGCCAACATCCAACCTGACAGTTGCAGTTCAACCCCCCCCTCCCCCCACAGAATGCAAAATATCTATCCCAGCAGACTGCTGGCCCCCTGACATTGCAGATGCTGAGGTAACAGCTAGCATTGACAAAGCAAAACACACAGCAGCAATGGTATGAGATGGTGTCCTGGGCTGAGTCCAACATGGACTCCAAGAAGAATGGAATGTCAAATCACACTACTGCTCAATGTCAGCCTTACCACAGGATATGTACCCAAAGAGCACTGTACAACAACAGTGGTCCTTTTCAACAAAGGTGTTGCCTGAATGGATACTGCAAACTACCACCCCAGAATCCTGACAAGCTTGGTCTGCACAGCTATGGAAAGGATCAGCATGTACCACAGACATAAAGATATTGGGGACCTACTGACACCGGACCCTACCCAATGTGGCTTTCTTAAGTGCAGATCCTGCCCCTTAAACATGTTTGACTCATTTGAAACAGTCATTAAGGTCATTGATGAGGGCAATGTGGTCCACACAGCATAGCTGGACCTTGCAAAGGCTTCCATACAATACCCCACGTGTTCATTATAGATAAGCTCACCAGCTTAAATATAAACCCCTATGTCAGTAGAGGGGTTGCAAACCAGACCAAGGACAGAACTGACATGGTCAGACATGCTGCAGCCATCAAAAGGGACACATAGAAACAGACAACTGGTGCCATAGCCATGTTAGCAAGCTAATTGCAGAAAAGTGTATAGTCAACCCCTGTGGATATACAGTAAGTGCCCACCAATTACCACATAGGTGTTAACCCATTAAGTACTTAACATGTAATGAGAGACCTGGGGACACAAGTTGATAGATATCCTGCATTGGACAAGCATGTGGCTGTAGTGGTTACAGAAACATACCATATACCCACCTAATCATAAAGGTTGTCAGATCTAGATAAGGGGAGGTCATTGTGGCTCTGCAGTCATCCTTCATCAGCATTACAATTGACTACAATAGCCCCATGTGGGATGTACCTCAGCAGACACCTCCATCAACTGTAAAGTCCCCAAAAGTACCTCACCAGGAGTATCAAAGAGCTTGAACAGATGCCATGTGTTGCCTGATTAAACAAACTGCAGCTCCACACACTGCCATACTGCCCACCCAGAGGCAAGCTGTGCCTGATGTATAAAGCCATGTCCAAGCTGGAACCAATGAACATGCTGCACCTTGTACAATCTGAATGGCAGTGAGCTATGCACATGAGAGGCCTGAACCCCAGCACTGACATACATAGGACAAGCTGTACTGAATGATCCATAACACAGAAGCCACCCACACTCTTGAGTAAACTCACAGTACAGGTTAGCCAGAGAGTCACTCATTGACTCTCCTCAAGAGGAATCTTGATGAGTGGAGTGGATGGGAGATGGTAGGTAGACGGAGGCACAGTATACTAACCGTGACATATGTCATGGCAAACTCCACTTACAATGCGTGTCGAAGGACAAACACACTCTCCGACTAGCATTAGAAATGGCCTAGGGCACAGCGCTAGTGTTTGCCAATGTACACCTATGTTGTGGAATACACTACCAATGTTGGACAAGCCTGGTTTACGTAGTTCATATCTGAACATAATGCAACATGGTCAGAGGTGCACAGTTGGCCCCTAACCATGCTGTTGTGCTCACTATGAAAATGTGAAGCAGTGATAGGACTAAAGCCCAGGATACTGTCCACCACAGTGAAAGTACTGAACCAGTACACTATACGGTACTGCAATGTTAGGTCAGTATGAAAGGATGTTGACAACTGTATGCAAAGTATCCCATGCAAACCCTGCAGGCACAGTATAATCCCTGTTGTGTTCACACACAAAGCAGTTGGACAGTAACTGCACAACATGACACACAACACACAACCATAAACGTGAGATATTGTTGAAGTTCACACTCATCCACAAATGTGGTGGGCTGCAGAGTTCAACATATGTAAAGCTCACACTGGGCATGCTCGCACACTTTGATAAATGAGACATATGTCAGACAACATGCCACATGGAAAGCCTGAACTGGGCATGCTCACACACTTAGGCCAAATCTCAGTTTAGCAGTTGGCCACACATATCTGGTATTTGTACGTGTTATGCCAGGAACCAACCACATTACAGCAATCTGCCCAGTGCACACAGTTAAATGACTACAGAGACATACGTGATATAGTGGATCCCTCTCATATTCAAACATCTTCCACAGATACAGAAGTTGTTCATAGAAACAGGGAATGATATGGCAATAAAGACCTGCAAACAGTCTGTCAGCAACAAATATTGTGCATCTGACAATTAAACATATGGGTGTAGAGGCCAACACTAGGCTGTTTGCCCTAGGGAATGACAGCTTAGCCAGAGTGTGCTTGGCATCTGCCTCCCCAGTACAGTAGGCTACTGTGCCACTGTAAAGTAGGTCACATAAGGCACCGTGTGAGGCTAGTGTGCTGTGCCTCTGTCAAGCAGGGACACAGTGGAGATCCCAGGGGTTGAATTTGCTAAGCCACATCCATGTTGTTGGTGTGTGCTGGAAGAGGGTTGGTGAGGACCTCTAACAGTAAGTGGGCGTCAATAACAGACTGAGGGGAGCCTTAGCTGCATTGTCTGGACAATTTCACTGTCAACACTTTGTCGTGATGATTATGAGGGATTGAAGTGTCATGCCAGTACTGTTCAGAGATGTCCTCCCTCTGTGGGCTACTGCTCTGCAATGTATTAGCTCACTCCGTCTGCTGGACAGCCCATATATGGCTGGTGTACACCTGACAGGTGCCCTGTTGTGGAGCAGTCATGGGTATATTTGGGATAGCATGATCAATGCAAACCTTCCACATGCTCATAGAATGCAATTGTCAAGGATTATGCAGAGTGGCCTGTATACTCCCCCAGCATGGGTCCTTTGAAGTCTTCCACCCCAGTCTTCACAAGGGTAAAGTCTGCTTTTGATAAATACACTTTGTTTGCAGTGACAACCTTGCCTGGGGGTGGGGATGGGATATGGATGTCCAGGGAAAGGTGGGTATGGTCAGATATCAACAATGGTGGTCTACCTCTGGTGTGGAACAGTGAGTACCCATGTTGCAGATGGTCAGGTGCAATATGTAATCCCCCTTGTGGCTGTGGTGAGTAGTTGTGCCATAGCACATGGACTCACAAATGGTAGTGGCTGTAGGGTAATGTTGTAGAGGCCTGAGTAGTTCCCACACACAATATACCTGTACCTGACGTTAACAACTGGAATGGTGTATGTGAACACCTGCATACCTTGGCACTGTTCCCAGGGAAGCAAAGTGTGTGTCCTGGATGTGGGAGGGGTGGTCCGAACTGGTTGTGTTGTGTGTTACAGGTCCTGTGGTCACGAAGCATGGTATAGAACATAACCTACCAGTGCGATGTGCATATCTGACCCTGAAGTAGGTGGCTGCAAATGCATATATATGCTATCCTCCACCTGACAGGTAGTACTAGATGTACATACTTCTGTAGAAATAATGATGTCAGCACCCTATAAATACTGCAGGTGCAGAATGAATGCCCAGTAATTTGGATAGTGCGCTCTGCTAATGCATCGTCTTCAAGTGTCATAATATAGTTAGGTAGGGGTTTGAATCCTGTAAATGCTGAGTGGGGTTGGTGTGTGTGCAAGTCTGTGTGAAGAAATGTCCCTTTTGGCAACTGGTAAAACACACTACAGATGCACATTCCCCTTTCTAAACACTGATGATGTCAGCACCCTATAAGTACAGCAGGAGAAAAGCAACCTCTCCCTAATGCGAATAGCAATTTCTGCTAATGCGTCCGTCTTGAGTGTCATAACATAGTTAAGTAGGGGTTTGAATCCTGTAAGTGTGTGTGTTTGTTGAGTGGGGGTAGTGTGTGTGCAATTCTGTGTGAGGGAAATATCCCTTTTGGCAACTAGGAGAACACACTACAGGATGCACATTCCCCTTTCTAAACACTGATGATGTCAGCACCCTATAAGTACAGCAGGAGAAGAAAAACCTCCTACTAATGCGAATAGCGCGCTCCGCTAATCCATCCGTCTTGAATGTCATAACATAGTAAGGTAGGGGTTTGAATTCTGCAAATGGCAAGTGTGTGTGTTTGGGTGAGAGAGGTTAGTGTATGTGTATTTCTGTGTGAGGGAAATGTCCATTTTGGAAACTAGGAGAACACACTACAGGATGCACATTCCCCTTTCTAAACATTGATGATGTCATCACCCTATAAGTACAGCAGGAGAAGAGAAGCCTTCCAATAATGCAATTAGCGTGCTCCGCTAATGAGTCCATCTTGAATGTCATAACATAGTTAGATAGGGGTGTGAATCCTGCAAATGGTAAGTGTGTATTTATTTGGGTGAGAGGGGTTAGTATGTGTGCAATTCTGTGTGAGGGAAATGTCCCTTTTGGCAACTAGGAGAACACACTACAGGATGCACATTCCCCTTTCTAAACACTGATGATGTCAGCACCCTATAAGTATAGCAGGAGAAAAAAACCCTCCCAGTAATGTGAATAGTGCACTCTGCTAACATGTCCGTCTTGAATGTCATAACATTGTGAGATAGGGGTTTGAATCCTGCAAGTGGCAAGTGTGTGAGTTTGGATGAGGAGGGTTAGTGTGTGTGCAATTCTGTGCGAGAGAAATGTCCCTTTTGGCAACTAGGAGAACACACTACAGGATGCACATTCCCCTTTCTAAACACTGATGATGTCAGCACCCTATAAGTACAGCAGGAGAAGAAAAACCTCCCCGTAATGCGAATACCGCACTCTGCTTATGCATCCGTCTTGAGTGTCATAACATAGTTAGTAGGGGTTTGAATCCTACAAATGACAAATGTTTGTGTGTGTGTAGGGGGTGGAAGTAGGGTGTGTGCAATTACATGTGTGAGAGAACTGACCCTTTTGCCAACCAGTACAACACACCAGCTGTTGCATATTCCAATCTCTACACAGAGATGATGTCAGCACCCTACAAGTACAGCGGAAGAGGTCAAATCCCCTAGTAATGCAAATAGCATGCCTTGTTACTGCGTCTCCCACTACTGTCATAGCACAGTTAGTTATGGCTTTGAATTCCACACATGCCACGTGTTGTTTTGTCACACAGAATGCCCATGTGTGTGGGTTGTTGTTCACAATAATGCATGTGTCTATGCCTCTGACTGACCTGTATGCTTGTGTTATGTGGTGGACCATAGTGCCCCACGGGCATATCACTGTGACCTTCATCTTGTCCAGCCTGGTGAGCGGGACCTCACTGTACTGGACAATAAAAGTATCTAACACAACTGTAGCAGGTGTGTTGTCTAGCCATACAGGCTGTGACTGTTTGGCACACAGGATTTGTCTGCTATGTGTTGCACGTGCTGTGTTCCGGCTTAACGTATGCCTGTGTGCCAGCTGCAGAGGTGTCTGCTGCTCAGGCAGGATGCTATTCTGAGGCTCCACAAATGGCCCAGTGTGTTCACATGTTTGGATGGCTGTCAGTGTAGGTCTACATCAGACTGGTATTGTAGTCACTGTAGTATGTCATGCCACCTGACAGGTTATGCCAGTACTGGGTTCAGAGTGCTTAGTCCCCAGTTTGGCTATGTGGTTGCATCTCATACATGTGTTGTACGTCCATGTGTAGGGGAGAGGGTTGACTGTGTACATGTGACAGCTGTGACATTGCCACATGACCCACATATTCCACAACTGTACCATAGAGGTGACTGACAAGTGACCTTTGCACATGCTACCATAGTATTGTGATTGCCATGGTGATTAACAGCACATAGGGCCAATGGGGAACAAGGTACATAGGTTCATAGGTTCATACTAGGCTATCTGCCCTAGGGCATTTATAAGCCTAGCCAGAGTGTGTTTGGCTTTCGCCACCCATTTTAAATTTATTTTGCTATGCCCTTTTTCAAGGTTAGTATACTGTGCCTCTGTCTAACAGTGACACAGAAGTGATACCTGGGGTAAACCTATGATCTCCCATCCACTCATCAAGATTCCTCTTGAAGAGAGTCAATGAGGGACTCTGCCTAACCTGGACTTGGATTTAATTTCAGAGTGAAGGGAGCCTCTGGGTTATGAATCTGTCCCTCCAGCATGTCCTATTTTTTTCAGTGCTGAGGTTCAAGTTTCTCGAGTGCGTAGCTCGATGGGATTTGGATTTTCTGAGGTGCAGCATGTCCATTAATTCCGGGTTGGACATGGCTTTATACGTCAGGCACAGATTGCCTCTGAACAGTTATGCCACTGAGTAGAGCTGGAGTTTCTTTAACCGGGCAGCATATGGCATCTGTTTGAGCCCTTTGATCCTCTTGGTGAGGTACTTTTGGGGTCTTTCCAGCTGCTGCAGGTGTCTGGTAAAGTACATCCCAAAAGGGGCATTGTACTCAATTATGGGCCTGATGAGGGATGAGTAAGGAGGCACGATGACCGCCCCTGATCTAGATGTGAATCCCTTCATGATTAGGTGGGCTATATAAAATGTTTTTCTAACCACTTTGGCCACGTGGTTGTCAAATGAGAGATTGCTGTCAACTGGGGTCCCTAGGTCCCTAATTACTTCTTCTGTACTTAAAGGATTACCACCTATGTGGTAATTTGTGGGCACTTTGTTTTTGCCAAAGGGGATGACTATACACTGTTTGGCATTTAGCTTGAGGTCATGGCTCTGGCACCAGTTGTCTGTTTCTATGAGGCCCTTTTGGAGGATGCTTGTGTCGGCTGGAGAGTCGATTATGGCGCCGAGTTTTCAGTCATCTGCGAACTTGGTCAGCCACAGTCCTTCCATGTTGGCCTGTACCTCCGAGAAATATATACCGAACAAGAGAGGTCCCAGGACTGAGCCTTGTGGGACACCATGTGTAACTGGTTTGGAGTCTGACATGGCTCCAGCAATTCTAACCATGTGGGTTCTGTCCTTGAGCCAGTTTGCAATCCATCTAGTGACATAGGGGTTTATATTTAAGCTGGTGAGCTTATCTATAATGCCACAGTGGGGTATTGTATCGAAGGCTTTTGCGAGGTCCAGGTAGGCTGTGTGGACCACCTTCCCCTCGTCAATGGCCTTGGTGACTGTTTCAAAGAAATCAACCAGGTTTAAGAGGCAGGATCTGCCCTTAACAAAGCCGAACTGGGTAGGATCCAGTGTCTGTAGGTCCCCAATATCTTTATTTATGAGGTCCATGATGATCCTTTCCATAGCTTTGCAGACCAAGCTAGTCAGGCTTATGGGGCGATAGTTTCCAGGATCCATTGAGGCACCACCTTTATGGAGAGGGACCACTGTTGCTGTACGCCACTCTTTGGGCACATATCCTGTAGTAAGGATGAGATTGAGCAGTAGTGTTATGTTTGGGTTTAGCTCTTCTTGGAGTTCATGTAGGACACAGCCCAGGACACCGTCTGGTCCCACTGATGTTGTGTCTTCTGCTTTGGAGAGGGTGGCTCTTACCTGAGCATCTGAGATGTCAGGGGGGCAGCACTCTGCTGGGATAGATATTTGCCCTTTTGGTGTGGGGGGGGGAGTTTGCGCTGAACCTGTCAGCTAGGATGTTGGCAATGTCTGTGGGTTCGATGTATTTATTGTCATTTTGGACTAATTCTGAGCATATCTGGGAATTACCACCCAGGTTCCTAACATAACTAAAGAAAGCATTTTGATTATCCTTAGTGTCCTCTGCAATGTTTCTCTCGAAGCTGGCCTTAGACAATGTTATGAGTGTCCGTAGTTTTTTGCTAATACTGATCAGTGATGCCTGCCCTTTTTGGGATTTTGCTCTATCATTTAATAGCTTCCTCCTTCTATTGTATAGTTTGTTTATGGCTGGGGTCCACCAGACAGGACGTCTGCCTTTGGAGGATTGGGTCCTGGTTTTATTTGGGATCGCATGATCCATGCATTCCTGAAGGTGTTCATAGAATGCGTTTATAAATGATTCTGCGGTCTGGGCTGTGTTTTCCACAGGCCCGGGGGCTTTGAAGGATTCCACCTCAGTTTTGAGGAGTGTGAAATTTGCTTTAGAGAAGGTTTTCACTGTGGTTTTCTGTGCAGGGGGTGGGGTCGGGATGTGAATATCCAGTGAGATTAGTTTATGGTCTGATCTTACCAGTGAGGGATACACTTCTGGTCTGGAGCATAGAGTCCCCATGTTGGTGATGATCAGGTCCAGTATGTATTCCCCTCTTGTGGGAGTGGTAACAAGTTGTTCCATAACATTTGAGTTTCTAAATTCTAGGAACCCTTGGGCTAGGGTGTTGGAGCTAGAATAATGCTCCTAGTCTATGTTTGTGTAGTTGAAGTTGCCCAATATAATGGTGTTTGCAGAGACATTCATATTTTCCAGTGTTCTCAGGAAGGCCGTGTGGGGTTCCTGGGTTTGGGAGGGTGGTCTGTAGCAGGCTATAAACTGGAATGCAGTTTTACCCACTGTTAGTTGCACATGGATAGTCTCTGATGCTTCGTGCTTTGCTACCAACCTGGAGGTGTGGGTATCTTTGATGAATATCGATACTCACCCTCCTTTTGTGGCTCGGTCCACATTTTGGGGCCGAAAAGCATGGTATGAGGTATAGCCTGGTAGTGCTGGTGTGCTCTCAGGAACCCTGAACCAGGTCTCTGTTACTGCACAGATATCGATGTTCTCCATGCTAAGGAGAGTTTCGAGTGCATGCATCTTGAGGTTTAGACTTCTGGTGTTGAGTAGCATTACTCTTAGTTTCTTATCCCTTGTGATACCTATGGAGGTGGGTTTGTCTTTTGAGCCTTGCCTAAAAAAGGCACTATGGGGGTAGCAAGAGCCTTTGCCAATATCCGAAAGCCCAGGGGTGACAGGTGCAAGCCGTCCCTAGCAAAGCAGGTGGTTCAACAGAAGGTGAGTATGTGAGGGTGTAGTGCCTGTGATTAGTTAGCACTGGCATATATGACTGCTCACGTGGACAAATGCCAGGTAAGTCATATGCAATGTGTCACAGGCAAAGTACATGTGAACAGGACAAGCAGTGACGTTCTGTCAAGTGAGACATGGACATACATATAGTAAGCTATGCAGATGTCACTAGGAGTCAATAGAAGCTCTGTAACTCTGCATTGTAGGTGGGATCAGTGTTCCAGGGCAACTGCAAGCAAACATGCATGCAAACAAAGCTACAGTAAGCAGGGCTGCATGTAGTCCATTGTACAACAAACAAGCTGTACCACTTCCAGTAGGTAACAGTGCAAATATGCAGGCACTATACACATGTACATGGAAATACACAGGTCAGATGGATAGGGTCCAGTCTCAGCGCACACAAGTGTACAGACCATGTACCATCAGGATGTACAATAACTGGATGGAAACCCAGGTGCTCATACCTGCAGTAATACACATGTCAAATAACAGACACTGAGCCTTCACTCAGTGGTTCCATACTTAGTAGGATGTATGCTACCTGGCCTACCACCACAGTATCCCTGACATGTATGGGGACTCTCCTTCCTGTGACAGTTAGTTTTGTGTGTTGGGGCTGTCTAGCATGGTACGAGATGTGAGCTTGCAGTGCTAGGGTGCTCTTGTGTGTCCTGTACCAGTCGTGTAGTACTGCACACATATCAACATCCTCAAACATCTGCATTGCAGAGTCCAGTGTGGGCAACATGCCACTTGCAGTTTACATGTCCATCATTGCGTATCAATAATTTCATTACCTTATCCCCTGTGCTACCTATGTATGTAGCCTTCTGTTGACATCCTTACCACCAGTATGACAACATGTGCAGATGATACACTATGGTACTTACCATGGGTGTAGACAACAGTACAAGACAATCATACCCTTACTGCATCAGGCATGCTGGGATATACCCACAATTATATCAGCACACAGTACTGTTAACAACATGATACTATTACTACACGTCTATGTAGTCGCCCTGTGCATCAGCAAGATGTTAACCTGTACCTGCATTGATGTTACAGATTGCAGGAGGTGGCACAGTTTCATCATATGCACAGGGTGTGAACTTGGTATGCCTGAGTCTGCCACCGATACCACCAATTGACATCTATGTGTATGTGTGTTGGTGAGGGACAGCAATACAAGGTGGGGCAATGGTGATGCAGTGTGTGCATGTATGCGGTAGCCCTAGGTGTTGTCAATTCGCATGTGTGTATGGATGCACACAGTTCCACCTCATGGCTGCCATATACTGGTGTTTGTGGACAGCCACAGACTGTACCTGCCAGGTCATACAGATCAGTGTCTGTGGCCACGGACACGGTACCTGTGCCTTGCAGGGGTGCTACGGACCATATCCGGTACCAATCCAGACTGGGAATTGTCATCAGAAGCAAGTTTTCATTGACTGGACACAGATCCCTGTCGGGCCCGTCCAGAGCCATTTGTACGTGGTCTCCTGGGGCGGTCTGATGACAGCACAGACCCAGCATTGCTGGGGCTGCTGCTGGCACAATGGGGGCGGCCAGAGCCCTGTTGTCGTCCGCGACGACTGCCAGCTGCTGCTGTTGCTGGCATACGCCTACGCTGACGCCTCAACCATCCACCATCGCCCTGGCTCATGGGCATGTAGTTGTGGAAACGGTCTAATATGTCCCCACAACGTCTGTCTATGACATCGGTGAAATTACGGTTGGCAGCCGCAATGTCACGCATACTGTCAGTCATGACTGTGCGACATGCTGTCAGCTCCCTCAGACCCTGTCTGGTGTACTGTTCCATACGTGACTGTGCCTGCATGACAGCCCGAAACATAGCTGAGGTTGTAAGACCTCTGTGGGCATGTCTGACAGGGGCAGTACGCCCATGGATGCACCCACGAGAACCCCTGGACATCTGTCTGTGTGGTACCATCTCAGGGCCATGCCCATGGCTGCTGTGTGGGGAAGCATGTGCCACAGATACCACATTACCCTGGTCAATGACCACTGTATCCTGTCCATCACCTAGGGACATTGGTGACAAAGGGTGTATTGGCAGGATAACTGTGCACATTGATGGGGTTGACAGCTGTGTACTGTCAATTGGCTGACCAATGATGGACCCTGGCATACCTTCCTGTGCCATTACACAGATGTCATCATTATCAGTACCCATGGCACCTGATTCAGGTTCCCTGCTGCATGACACCAGAGCAGCACCAGAACCTGTGGGAGGGAAACAGGAAACACAGTTTACAATGTCTACACAATGTTACCAGTGATGCACACATGCACACATGCACAGGTGCACACATGCACACATACACACATGCACACATGCCCAAATGCACACACGCACAGGTGCACACATGCACACGTGCACAGGTGCACACATGCACACATGCACACGTGCACGCGTGCACATGTGCACACATGCACAGGTGCACACATGCACACATGCACACATGCACATGTGCACACATGCACACATGCACAGGTGCACACATGCACAGTTGCACACATGCACACATACACACATGCACACGTGCACACATGCACACATGCACAGGTGCACACATGCACACATGCACACATGCACAGGTGCACACATGCACACATGCACACAGTTGCACACAGTTGCACACAGTTGCACTCAGTTGCACACAATTGCACTCAGTTGCACACTTGCACACTACTCAGTATGCGAGATATCAACACACAGACACAGACACACCTGCATGCATACACAGAGCACTACTCAGTGAGCCTAATATTACTATTACTATCAAGACTATTTAAGGTATTGTTAATACACACTCACCAGCATGGATAGGCTGCATTGCTGTTACACCGGAGGGACCTGCAGAAGTGAGGAAATTAATGTCTGTCAGCACAACTGTGCCATTGTTACTGAGTATGATACAGGTCAGTAGTACAACAGTCGCCTTTCACAGGTCAGCTGCTGATATTGAGAATATCACACTTGCACATTAAATACTATGATGACAGCTACAAACCAAGGACACACCTCACACATGCATTATTAACTACCAGTGTACACAACAGTCAACTATACATATGGCATATTACCTGCACGCTCGTTGTCTTGCTGCTGCGTGGCTCCAGCCTCCATCATAATGCAGGTCTGCTGCTGTTGTTGTTGGCGGGCTGGAGCCACAACACTTATGAGTAGTCCCTCCAGTCTGGTGAGTGGGGGATGTGTAGCCACCCCACCACCTGTGGCAACCTGTTGCCTGTGGATATCCGACACATGCTGACGGACATTTCTGATTAAATCACTGCAGTGATGTCGTACCTGCTCATATGTCCTATTATGCGTGCCTATGTCATTTACCCGACAGACCAGGTCTTGCCACAATGCAGCCCTCTTCTGCTGATTCTGGCTGGTGCGGGAAAAGAGTATTGCATAATCCCGCACTAGGCTCTGGTGTATCTCCTCATCCTCAGCTGCAGAGTAAGCTGGATTGCACTGGTGAGCCATGGTCCTGAAAAAGGAAATAACATGATATCAGCATAATATGTCAGCAGAATTTGGCACACATACTACACATGCTACTCGTCTGTTGTGATACAACATATCTCACATATATAGCATCTGTCTGTCTATTGGTGGATACACATGCAAATGGCCAGGTATCAGTGCTAAGCCAACAACTGTGCAACAGTACCTGACACACTCCATACGACATACTACCAAACCCCAGCAGTCAGAACACTGATTTAGGTCCAAAGCACCACCTCACTCTGGGGGTTTGTATCGAGGTACTGTATGGGGTACATCATCAACTACTGTGAGCTGACCACAAACTAATTGTCCTGGATATACATATCCCACCTCCACCACTAGCACAAACGACAACAGTGAATAACATTTCAAATGCAAACTTTACACTTTATAACACTGACATGGTATCCTTTCAGCCCACTGGGCCAGTGGAAGACACAACCCACAATTCTGACCCCTTCACAAATTATTTCTACGGACATCTCTGAGAATGCATGGATCATGCAATCCAATATAAGACCAAGACACTCTCCACAAAGGGACAGCATCCTGTCTGGTGGACCCCAGCCATAGACAGATTGTATAACAAAAGACTGAAGCTACTGCAAGACAGAGCATAATTCCATAAAGGGAAGGCATGTCTGATCAGCACTAGTAAGGAGCTATTTTCTCTCATACAAACATCCATGGGCAACTTTGAGAGGGAAATCAACAGGGACACTACAGATAACCACAAGGCCTTCTTCAGTTATGTTAGCAACCTGGTCAGAAACCCTCCAATATGCTCATATTTAGTACACAACAACAAATAATTCACTGAACCCACAGATATTGGCAACATTGTGGCAGACAAGTTCAGTGCAGTTTTCCCCCCTCCCTCTCCCCCAAAATAAGACATACTTATCCCAGCTGACTGTAACCTCCCTGTCATCACAGATGTCCAGGTGAGAGCCACCCTCAGAAAAGCAGAATACACAACATGAATGGGACCTGGTGGTATCCCCAGTTGCATGCTACATGAACTCCAAGAGGAGCTAAACACACATATAGAAGTGCTATGTAACACTAGCCTGACTACAGGATATGTACCTGTACACTGGCGCACAGCTGCAGTGGTTCCACTCCACGAAGGAGGCACCTCTACATACCAATACAATACAACACAATACAATACATTACAATACAATACAATACAATATGCTATTGCCCCTGGGACTACAGCAGCATACTGTTCTGCTACCCTGACCATTATGACACATGTGATGTGATGGTACCTGCTCCTGTCAAACAGTTACACAGGGTGACTCATATGACATATTACCTATCTGACTAACATTCAGCAGGGGTATGTGTGACATGTATTCATGGGGGGGGGTTTTGCTTCTTAACGCTGTGTGGTTTATTGCAGGGTATGTACACATTTATGACCATGTCCACCCCTGACACATGCAGTGGTGGGCAGCCAATCACATATCTGGTGGTTACTGGTGTAGGTGATTTGAAATGGGGTATGGTACTCCAGTTTTGACACTGGTGTTCACTCCATGCCTTTGTCACCAGGCACCTGTTGCAATACATCTGTACACATGTGCCTCACTCAGAATATATATACATCTCTCTCTCTCTCTCTCTCTATATATATATATATATATATATATATATGTATATATATATATATATATATATATATATATATATATATATATACATATATATATATATGTCTGTATACATATACACATATATATTGATGTACATATATTGCTATAGATATGGAGAAGGGGGTGTGTGACAGAGAGGGGGTGGGAGTGACAGAGGGGGTGGGACAGGGGGAGTGTGAGATCGTCATATACCGTCATACCTGTAGATAGTCAGATCTGTCTGTCTATGTATATGTATCTACACATATGTATATCTGTATGTGTGTATTACATATATATGTTTGTACATATTCTATCTATCTACATCTATCTATGTATTCCTACATCCCTCTCTATGTATGTATAGATATATGCATATTATATATATATATATATATATATATATATATATATATATATATATATACATACATACATATATTGACATACATACATATCCATATGATAGATAGGTATATCAACATGTTTGTTTACAAAACTGTATACACACACTAACATACTGCTAAACATACATAACTGTGAAACCTACTTTGTACATTGCACTACAACCTACATTCAACCTACATTGATATGAGCACATAGATGCCCTCACATACATATGTATGTACAGCCTTCACTGATAGTTGCTGTATGTCCCCCTGCCCTTTGCACATCTTTATATACATATGGATACAGACCAATGACACATATGGAGGGTTCACAGTATGTAGACTTTTATAGTATTACTTTACATTACCTGTGTTTGTCACAGCTGCTTGTGTTGCTGTCTGGTTTCGTGTCCTGCTGCTCCACTTGCCAGTTGTCAGCTTTCAAGTGGTTGTTGCTGACTGGTTTTGTTTGTGTATGTTTATTTTTTTTTTTTTCTCTCTCTCTCTCTCTCTCTCTGTCTCTCTCTACCTCCACAGGGTGCAATGAAAGTATTGTATGTGTGGACTGGGAGTACAGCATGCTTTTGTAGGTATCTGCATATGTCCATGTGATGGCCTCTGCATCAATTGTTAGCCAGCATTTGCTAATTGCATGCAGCCAGTTGTGTAAGGATTGCAGTTCTCACTGTTATATCAGGACAGTGCTATAAAAAGGTATGTGAGATAGGCGTAGCCCTTTCAGATTTTAAGGGCAGGGACCATGCTGGTATGCTGTGGACACTGTTCTGTGAGTGTAAAGGTTAGTATCTCTCTCATATTTCCGGCTGTGTTGTAGATTAACATTTCTCCATTCTGTACTAAGTGTGTATATACACTGACACCTCAGACTACTACTACTGTTAATGTGGGTGTGTGTGCTTTCCTGTGGGACATGTGGTGTAACTGGTGTATAGCAGTGGCTCTTGCACTTTGTTGCTATGGCTTCAATATTTGTCCTTTACATTCACTACTTGTATGCCTGCTAGGTGTCTTGACTGTAGTGTGTTGCTGTGGCTTTCCTATTTTCCATGTACATTCACACCTTGGAATGCTTGCTATATTTGCTAGGGTGTTACTGCATGCAGTGTGGTCTGGCCATGGTGTGGGCCTTGACATCTATTAGGGTATTTGAGTATGCTGCTGAGCAGGCCCCAGAGACTCTCAGGTGCATCTTTTATGTGCCTCATGGAATGGTACATATCAGTGGGGTACACCCATTAAATTGTCTGGTATTCTGCAGTTGTTACTGTGGGATAGCATGAGCATATGTATTACTACACTATTTCTGCCATGCAAGTGGTGCATACTTTCAGTACTTCATAGTTACCATTGTATGTGTTGTAACACCTTTCTGCCTACTGTTTGTACATTTCACAGGGAGTCTGTGGAGCATCCCTGTAACTCAGTCACTGTTGCTATGTCTAGGCTCTTAACTATTCAAATATGGCAGTGTCAGACCTCTCACGTGTACAGATATTTGCAGGTTGTCCACATTTTTGCCTCATATTTTGGTCAATATCTCATGAACAGCTCTTTCTGGCAAATCACTCTGGGCTCAAGTCAGACTATAGTGACAAACATTTAAGTTTCAGACTTCATACCCTTCCAAACATCCAACAAAATGCAGAACCTGTTACTCTCTGAACTTTCTAAGTTTGTTGTAGCATTATTTGGAATGTGTCCCTGTTTTTGGCCCTTTGCTCCACATTTTTTATTACTTGGTCCGGATGTGTTCCTGTAAGAGGTTGTGGGGTATGGGCAGTGATTATCCTGCTGTGAGTATGTGTGTGGCTTGCAAGGTGCTACAGTGACATTATTACCTACTAGCTACCAACTAGCATGGCTGTTTCTGTTCACACACTACTATTCTAGAAATCCGCTAGATTTGACAGTAAACATACATGACATGCTTTGTGTACTACACATCCTATATTCCCTTTACATTCATTCCTACTATTGCATGATATATTTATTGTAGCACAATGTTCTTACATAGCAGTCATGGCTTAGTGGTAAGTCATGCAGACTACTGTTTCCAAGGTTCTGGGTTCGGGACTGACAGTGGAATTTTATTTTGCTTTTGAGCAGACTACAGGAATTGTCATTCAGAGTGACTAAGGCACTTTTAAGCAGTTGTAACTGGGTTAGCGCTGGTTTGTGCGAAGCTCCCGCATGCACACTGATGTTCAGTTCCGCACACACCCGCTTACAACCGCTTAAAAGTGCTTACTCTTGCACACACCCGCGCTATTTTCTTTGAAAGAAATGAAAATGGGGAGACAGGAAAGTGGTGAAAAAGGGGTCACAAAGAGGGTAAGACAGTAGGGAAACACGCTCGGGTTTTGCAGGAGGGATGTAGGTAAGGCCCATAGCTGCCCATTTCTTCATCAGCAACAGCTGTGCATATGTTTGTAATTTGGTGTGACATTTGAAACCTTCCACCCCTGAGAGAGGTGTGAGGACAACAATAATACTTGTTGTACAGCCAATTGTAATTGACAGTTTCCATGTCCAGCAGACATGTGTGTGAAATGGGCAGCTATGTATGGGACATAATTTTTTTGTGGGTACAGAGTGCCCTTTTTTTTTTTTTTTTTCAGGTGAGAGGGGTATGTCAGGTAAGGGAAGTCGGTATAGCTGGGGAGGTAGGTTGGTTAGGTCAACAGACAAGACAAACAAGACGCATACAGGGGTGGTGTATGACACATGTGGGGGGGTTACACAATTGACGGGGATGGATGTTTGGATATCTAGAGCCCATGAGCCAACAGATGGCAACAGTGGAACTGATGTCCCCACCCATGGGCAGTTGCCACTGTGCCCTCACTGCCCAGGACAGGGCTGTGCTGGGGGCTGTGTAGGCTGGGCAGCAGGCACGCCCGTTAGTTGTGCCAGCTGTGCCTCAAGCTGGCGTAGGGGCCCAAGAACAGCTTCCCAGATCTCCCTACACACCACAGTCTGGACGCTACGGAGGGTGAGTGGTTGTTCTCCTCTGGCCACACTTGCAGAGGGGGGGGATGAGCCCCATCCTCTGCAGCACTTCCACCCGCAGGTGGCACAGGGCCACCAGAGGAGGGTCCGGACTGGGCACTACTGCCAGGTGCACTCGCCAACTGAAGTGGGAGAGGTGGGTCCGCTGGAACCCGCCTTCCCTGTCGTCCTATGTTTTGCATTATGTCATGACAGTTTGGGTTAGTAACATACAATACCATTCACAATTAGTTGTAACAGCATGCATTAGTATTCTCATTAACCAAACACCCAGATATTCAAACCATTGAACAGCAAGCATAACACATGCATAATTTGAACAGCAATACACAGTCCAACAACATGCAGGGTTGATTGATGGCAACAGGCCATCAGGTTTGGATGTATGAACAGGGCAGATGCATCAACGTACATGCAAATATGTATGACCCAACAGGACAAATGTCCAGTGGTGTTAATTGTGATTGCATATACCAATTTCACGTGGAATGGATTATATGTGGTTATAGGGTAGGGTGAAGAAAATTTAATTAACACCTTCAAATACCAATACGTATGCTGTACATTTCTAATATCTGCAGATATATACACACTACAGTTCTACCTACAGTTTCCTATGTGATAACTACTTCAAGCTGGTGATAGGAATGTTACTGCTACATCAATATACATTTTCATTTTTATTCATACACATTCATATCTGGCTCTGTTTGGCTACATCATCTTGCTACATTTGCTTTATATGGCTATAGATAACCGTGGATGTTTGGTATTTCAGACAACCATACTATCTGCATATTGCGGACTGAGAGCAACATGTCCAGATTTTGGGATACACATTCCAGCTGCAGGAACATTTTCTACACATTTCGCAGTTTGGTTCTGCTTGTCACATTCATTTCATTCTGTACTGACTGCAGTATACTTTATTCAGGAGTTATTACTACTTTATTGGTGGATTCATAACTCTTTCTCACACTCTCTCACTTGTTTTATTTTTACAATTCAGGATGATACTTAATTCTAGGCTTTATTGACATATTTTACCTGTAGTTATTACAATCCTTTCCAACAGTCTCACTTCTGTCATATTTCTGTATTTCAACAGGGATATATTTCACACATGTGTTTTACTCAGCTTCTGCAGCTGTACTTTTCAGCCTGCTGCAGGTTTTGTACTATTATATTACAGGTGGGACATCCTTATTTCAGACTTTATTTCAGACTTTTTCATTTCTCTGTTTGGATTACAGACTGCATCACACTTTTGTAATCAAGCAATACTTGCAAACCCTCTTACACTGTTACTTGCACATTTTATTACTTAGTGACTACACTGCACTCTTTTGCTAACTGTCATACTTTTATATTTATTTACAGTTACAGGGAGAGGATTACTGACCTGCCTGGTGGCGCAACCGCACCAGCCTATCGCCATAGGCTCTACGGTTCGCAGAACGGACACCTGCAGCTGTAATATAAATAAATTACTATTGGAATACACATCTCCATAATATCAGCTAGGTTAATTTCTTACATAAATAATTAGATGTAACTTACTCGGCAGTGGGGCATTGGGCATTTGCCAGGTCTCCTGGATCCAACGGTTCAGTTGGTCCTGCTTCCGTCTCTTCAGGTCCGCATGGTGGTGACGGACCTGCTCACCAGTCCTTGGTATCCCTGTGGCACTGGTAAGATCATGAGCCAACCGGTCCCATGCCTCAGCCCTATATGCTCCCCACAGGACCTGGCCCTGCATGAGTTGAGCCTCATGATTGCGGACAAGGAGCCAAACCATATATTTGGACTCCTCAACGCCCCACCTCTGTGCTCGAAAGCAACTACCCTCACCTACACCTGACATTCTGGCTGCAAGTTGGTTCTACAATCGGTTATGCTGTGTATTCCCGCCTATGGGGCTTATATATGCCATTTTTCCCGCACTTATCTGTGATTGGCCATTTTGGAATTGTATCAGCTTCACAAAACCTGCTTTGTCATGCTCCTCTTTCTATTCATTCCTATATATTTGCTATTACTGCATTTCTTTTTTTTTTTTTTTCAATAATTTTTATTTTTACATTAATAAATGTCACAAATAAAAAACATCTTACAACATGACCGTGTGCATATAGATATATATATATATATATATATATATATATATATATATATACATACATACACATACATACACACACATATATATATATATATATATATATATATATATATATATATATATATATATATATATATACACATATATATACGTATATATATATATATATATATATATATATATATATATATATATATATATATATACATACATACATACATACACACATATATACATACATACATACACATACACACATATACATATGTTGTACATTGATGTCAAATACCACAGGATATAGGTCATACAACATATCTATATGCTTCCATTGTTAATTCCACAGTTATATAGACAGTATATACATTCATAATATCCAAGTTATTATTTAATATCTGAACTTGTATGTGTTCTTTGGTTCCATTATAGTGTATTTCTAAGTTGCTATGTGATGAATTATGCTAATATGATGTTAAAGGTTTGTTCCCAAATTTGTCTGGATTTCATGTTTTTGTTTCTTTTATCTATTACTATTTTATGAGCTAAAAGGTGTTGTATAGCTAATTGTTTAAAACCCTCCCAAGAGATATTTATCGTATCTAGCCATTTAAAAGCTATATACAGTTTCATTAGTAGGAAAATTGTTAAAAGTGTATTTGCTTGTTTTCTTGGGATGTTGGGTGGGAGAATGTGCAACAGAGTGAATTCCCAAGTTAATGTTGATGTTTGATAACCCGTTTTTTGTAATTGTACCTTGAGAGAGTTCCAGAGTTTATAGACACATTTACAGCTCCAAAATACATGGATTAAGTCAGCTATCTGGTCCTTACAGTGTGGGCAGAAAGGTGATTTTGATGTGTTAAATTTGTGTAGGATTGCAGGTGTAAAATAAGCATTATTATTGATCATGAGCTGAGTGTATGCTAACTTTTTGAGGGGTAGAATCTTCAGTGTTAGATTGATTGCTTGGCTTATTTGCTGATCATCTATGGATAGTTTAATTTTTCTCCAGTAGTTAGAGAAGAGGAGGTCCTTCTGGTATTTGATTTCATTTATCATTTTATATGAATTGGTAATAGTTTTCTTTGTTGTGATAATAGTTTTCCAAAGCCTGCTACAAGTTTCTGTGTCACTATTGGTCATAGTAATATTTTGGAGATAACTGGAACACAGTTATTTGATTTGTCTTAGGATTATTATGTGTGATTTAGGGAGGTTTAAGTTGGTCCTCATTTCTTGTATTGAACAGTTAAGGTAGGGATAGATATCTTGGATTGTTTTATCTTTTAGTCTGGGAAAAGGGACTAAGTCCAGCATCTTATTGTTTATTTTTAAATTTGGGTTTTTATGAAGGGGTTGCAGTATTGTCATGGCATGTCTAAAGTTCAAGAATTGAAAGAGTTTTTGTGCTAGGTTGATAGAATGTTTTAAGGGCTCTATAATGTTATAAGTTTGTATTTCTTTCTGCTTCAGGAATGGAAGTGCTTTGGGATTGAAACCTAGAGCTTTAATATATCTATAATATATTGTCACCCAGAGAGGAGACCAATTTTCCATTGACGGGTTATGTTCAGCTATTCTCAATATTCTGTTAGTGTTAATGATCGAGTAGTACATTTTAAAATCTGGTAGATTTAGTCCTCCTTTGCTTTTGGGGAGTGTTAATTTTGGATAGGAGATTCTGTTTTTTTGGGTTCCCATATAAATTTTGCTAGGAAGGTATGAATTTGTATGAAGAATTTATTATGTATTGTTGTCTGTGATGTCATGAATATATACATTAATCTAGGTAAAATGTTCATTTTGATTAATGATACTTTGGCCAATAATGGTAGTTTTAGGTTGTTCCATCTTTTGCAGTCTTGCATTATATTTTGCCATTTAAGGTTTACATTGTGTTGGTAGAAGTCTTTGTTACTCTGGGAAAAGGTGATTCCCAGGTATTTAGTTTCTTCTTTAATTTTTATTGTGTTTAACAATGGTATTAGTGAGATGAGTTTGGGTGTTTTTAGGGGGAAAATATTAGTTTTATTAAGGTTTAGTTTGTAGTTAGACATAGTCGAGAAATGTTCAATTGCAGCTATTATTTTGTTTATATCTGAATTTGGTGTAGTGCAGTATATGTTCAGATCATCTGCAAATGCAGTGAGGTATATTTTGAAGTTGTGTATTGATGGAGGATTGTGATATGTATTTTGTTTAATGTATAGAAAGAGTGGTTATAGGTATAGGTTAAACAGGAAGGGTGATAGTGGGCATCCTTGTCTTGTTCCATTTTTTATTAGGATCCTATTTGACCAAGTTTTATTTATATACAAAGATGTGTATGGGTTGCTATAGACAGTTTGGATGATCTGAATGAAGTTATTGGGTATATTAAAGTAGGGTAGTGTTTGGAGTAAGAATTCTAGATTAACCCTATCAAATGCCTTGTGGGCATCCACTACCATTGTGTAGATGTTGATATTGTATCGGTTAGCGTAGGATATTAGTGCATCTAATGTTAATGTATTGTCACTAGTCTGTCTATGAGGTGTAAAACCGGATTGTTCTGGGGAGAGGATTTTTTCTATCAGATTTTTCATTCTGTTTGCAAGTATAGAGGTAAATATTTTAGTATTTATATTTAAGAGGGAGATGGGTCTGTAGCTGTCGGGGGTTTTTGGGGTCTGTGTGTTATTTTAATATAAATATAGTTTTAGAGGCATTAAAGTGTATATCATTTATTTTATAGTTTATTATGTAATTCAGTGTATAGTATAGTAGTTTGGCTATCAAGGGGGTAAATGCTTTGTAAAATTCTGATGTGAGTCCATCCGGACCCGGAGCCTTATGCACTTTTAAGTGTTTGATTGTTGTAATAATTTCACTGATGGATATCGGCTCAGTTAGTTTTTTTTGTTGGTCTAAATTGAGTTTAGGGAATTTCAGTTTTCGAAGAAAAAGAGTTCTATCTTCCTTTGAGGTTTGTAGTATTTGTGCTCCATATATTTGAGAGTATATTTGTTGAAATGTTTTAATAATGTCTTCATTTTTTGTGTAGTTTTTGTCTCTGTAGTTTATTTCTGATATATTGGAGGCATTTTTGTGTTAGCAGATAATTCTGGCCAGAGCTCTAGATGGTATTTCAGCTTCTTCTGTGTAAGTGGCTAACATTCTGGCTTCATAGAAAGATAGGTTCCTGGTTTCTAACATACATAGATCCCTTTGTAGTTTTAAAAGTTCTGCTTCTGTTTGGTTCTTAGGGTTATTTATTAGTTCTTTTTCAAGATGCTCTATTTTCCCTTTCAGTATATGCTCCTCTTCCAGTTGTATTTTTTTATAGTATGCTGCTTTTTTGATAAACAATCCTCTGATTTGTGCTTTGGTTGCAGCCCATTCTATGTCAGTTGGTACTTGGGAGTTAATGATATTTGTAAGAGCTATTTTTAGTATTGCTTCTGTTTCTTTTATTACATCCATTTTGGAAAGTAAATTAGGGTTTAATGACCAATTATGACCCCTATTCTCTAAATATATCTTTTTGTCCCAGTTAATGTTCAGTGTGATTTTGGAGTGATCTGAAAAGAACCTGGTATGTATAGTTATTGTTGGGTCCATGTTAATGAATATGTCAGAGATTAAGAAGAAGTCTATCCTTGACCACATTTTGTGGCATTGCGAATAGAATGTGAATTTCCCTGTTTTATCTGCACTGTTCCCATGTTTAAAAGGGTCATATAGATTGAAATCTTATTTGAGTTCATTAAGGGCTAATGTGGCTTGTTTATTATGTGATTTGGTCAGATTAGATTTATCCTTTTCTGGGTTTTGATATGTATTCCAGTCACCTCCAATCACTAGGTAGTGATCTTTAAATTGGTTTAAGGTTGGGTATAATGACATAAAAAAGTGTTGTTGGTTATTACAGGGTGCGTAAACATTAAGTACCATTATAGGTTTTGGTATTGTAGGACTATTTAATGTTACATAGCACCATCTTCCCTCCTTGTCAGCTTTGGTTTTAAGTATTTTTTCCTTAAATTGTTTTTTAATTATTATGGCAGCCCCAGCACTGTGTGTTTTCCCCTCTGAAGCTATGATTTGACTTATCCATTTCTTTCTGCTAATTTCTGCCCATTGATCTGCAGTCAAGTGCGTTTCTTGTATTAGTATGAGGTTGGCTGTGGTTTTTAATGTAAGGTGTAAGAATAGTTTTCTTTTCTTCTTGTTTTGGAGCCCTTTAACATTCCATGATTCTATTTCCCACATTTATTTATTAGGTGTATTCTTTAGATATGCCATGTATATTCGTTTTGTTTTGTTAGTTTTGTATGTGCTACTGTGTGATGGTTTAGGAAAGCATCTGTTTATACCCGTCCCTACACTGTGCCTAACCACTATATCCCTGGACCAGGAATAATCAGGGGGGGAGGATGAAGGTTCATTATATGGTTTACCTTTACGTCTAATCTTGGAATGTGTTTTCTTTTTAGATATAGATTTACTCCATAGTATCCCCCCTGTGTTACTATAAACAATGTGGACAAAGCTGAACAAACTAGTTCCCTCAACGAACACTGCTACTTAATATCCCTAGCCTCTTCCAACATATTATTTATACAGTGATGGTATTGCATTTAAGGTACAGCATGTATTGTTTTGTCTTGTGACTAATTCTTTCTAATAGTATTTTTAAAACAGCATATTAATATACATTCCTCAGTAAATTATAGCAATATGTGTACCATAGTAATATTGTTAAACAATCAATCTTGTCGTTTTTACATTTTTCTCTCATTTGACTTCTTTTTCCTCCCCTTTACTTATTCAGGTTTCGGCCTTCTTTGGTGCCTATAGTGATGTTTTTCCACATCAATCTGTGTGGGTTATAAAATATATACTTGGCACCTATTTAACAGAAGTAGGAAGTATAGAGAGACAAAAAAAAAAAAAAAAAAAAAAAACAGCTTACCCAAACAGTCCTTCTGCTATAGTTGACATATTAAGGCTATATTTACATTATCCCAGGATTGTTAGGTTATTTTACTAATTTCCTGAGATTACTTCTCTCCAGGATCTTTTAACACATTTCTAGTATTTACATAAAACTTTTAACAATTTTTTTCCCTTTTTTTCCCAATATTAATCTATGAGCTAGCATAAGTCTGACAGTTTATTTCTTGCCTATTATTTAAGGCTGGAGTTTCATTCACCTACACAGTACTGGGTGTACTGTTTTAGTGAATGGTTCAGTTCAACAGTACCTTATTTCTTCAAGGTTTTGCTTGCAGGTTGGTTGACATCTATGGTGCAGCTTTCTTATTTTAGCTGGTGCAGATCAATTTTCATTTTTCAGGCAGTAAAATCCTTTGGAGCTTGCTGAAATCCATTTTGTCTGACTGTTCTTAATGAAGCCATCAAAAGCCTAGGGGGACTGAATTTGCAAGCCAGTATCCGAGATGGGAACTTCCTTCCTATATTCGTGCATCAGAAACAGCAGTTCATTTTTGGTTCCCACCCAGGCTGTAATTCCCTTTCCTGTGTTTCTCATGGCTCACATCAATGACCCAATGGCCTAGACAGCAAGGGGAAGATTTCAGAGTTGGATCCCAGCTAGAGTGCTCATGAATGGGGTCGTTTTTTCATCCAAGGGACCTTTATCTTTTTTTTGTGGATTTATTTCACTTCTGAAGGTGGAATTTGCTTGAAAACAACCAGGAATGTCTCTTTTGCCTCTTTGGGGTTAGCAACCATGTATTTAACCTCTTTGATGTAAAAGATTAACTGATTTGGATATTTCATCTGGAATTTGATTTTTTTTTTCTATTAGGAACCTGCAGTATGGATATAGTAGTTGTCTTGCTTGTCTTATTTGTATTGGGAGGTCTTGAGCAAAGGAGATTTTATTATTATTCCAGGTAAGTGTGCCTTTTTTCTTTGCTGCCAGTACGATTTTATTTACATCTTGGTAGTTTAATATTTTAATATAGACAGGTCTTGGTTTCAGCCTCAGGGCTCTGTGGGCTCTCTCTATTGTTATTTGCTGCATTTCTTCAGATTCCTCTAGGAGGGAATTTATTATTTGCTTGATTGTTGGTATTAGATTGTTATGAAGTACAGTTTCAGGTATTCCTCTGATGATGATATTGTTCCTTCGAGATCTTGCTTCCAGGTCTGTTAATTTTGCTTGTAAGTTTTGTATTTCTTTGTCATGGGCATCATTTTTTTGAGAAATAGAGTCTATTTTTATTTCATTTTCTATTATTTTGGACTCAGATCTTTCCATTCTGGATATTATTTGGCTGAATGAGTCACCAAAGGTTTGAAATTGTAATGATAAGTCCTTTAATGCTTGCTGGATAGGTAATAAGGCAGATTTTATGTCTTCCAGATTAGCTGGCTGGTCTGTCTTGGATTTATTTGTATTTTTAGAGTTGTCAGTTTGTTTAGTTGTCTTTTGTCTTTTTGAAGTTGTGTCTTTCTCAGGTGAGGCTAGTACTGAGAATTTGGTCTTAGTTGTTGTTGTTTCCATATTATTTTCCTCTTTTGACATCTTGCTGTATAGTGTTTTACCAATCTTGCAGTCAGATGCAGGGCCTTAGTAGCACATTGCTTAAGTTGTTATTCAGAAATCTTAGTTAATCTTGCTGTTTCTGAGCTGAATCTGTCACTTTTTCTTACTCTTTTGTTTGCTGGATGATATTAGCAGTAAATATCTACAGTTATTTCTGTATTATTAATTCTGCGTTGCCTTCTGGGTTTGTTTTAATCCAGGGTATATCAAGACCTAGGTGATAGCAGTGCTCACAGAACAGCGGCCATTTTGAACTCCATTACTGCATTTCTAAGTACAGCTGTCATGGCTTTGTGGTTCAGTACCTTGACTATGGTGCATGGTATCCTGGGTTCGAACCTGGCCACTGCTTTTTATATTTTATGATTGTCTACACAGGCTAGGAGGTGTGTCTGTGTAAAGGCAGTTTTGTTACAGCTTGCTCACCGTTGCCCGTCGGTTAGCTTGTTGGCATGGTGCGCAGCTCCGTGCAAACGGGTTACGCTGGTTTACGCTTCATTTGGCTGTCAGCACGCATATTATGCTCAGCTCAGCTAGGGGCACACAGTTTCAGCATGTTAAACCACTGCTCACCTATGGGCACTCATTTTGCACCTGTTAAACCACTGCTCACCTATGGGCAGATGCACTCAACTTGTTAAATTGTAGCTCAGCTATAGGCACATCTGGCATTTTTTATTATTTTGTTATCTCACATTTCTTCAAAATAAATGACCCATTTCATTACATTTTACATAAAATATAATTTTATATGTGTACATATATGTCAGGGACTTGTTTTGTGCTTATTTCACTAAAAATAAAAATTGATGTTGGGGGGGGCTCGAACCATGACTGCCTGCTCTTCAGCCGATGTCTCTACCGCTACGCTATTGCTTCTTGGCTTACTTTGCATATGTAGCTCTTAAATGCTTTTCCACTGACTGCTAACTGTGGCTAGGCTACGGGCACGCCCGTGCAAACGAGCGCACTCACGGGCAAACATCTTTACAATTTAAAAAAAGTATATAACATGTTCATTTATATAATTTTATGTTCATAGTCTATGGGGGCATGTGTTGTGTGTTTATTCACATTTCCATGGACTCTGTCATGGGGGTTTACTTTCGGGACTTTTACTCTTCTGGGGGTGTGTCCATTTGCAGGGCTCGGCCTACGGACACGCCCCCTACTGTCTTCTACTGACCGTGTAAGCCTTAGGTGTGATTCAGCATGCCCTCATGCATATGTATGACATGCTGACATCACACCATTTAGCTGCAGCCTCCGTGTAAGCCTTGTAACTCTTACACGGTGGCTTCGTGAATCCTGCCCAATATGTTGGAGATGTAAAGTAGAATTAAAGGCTGATTGGTCTCACATGTTTTATGATTGTATACTCCTTAAACCTTATTGGGATAACATAAACAAATTTCTTCAAGCTTTGTTTTTGGATAATTTTGTTATATCTAAATCTTCGATCGTATTTAATACTCCAGTTCTTGCTTGTGTTCAAAAAATAAAACACCCCTGGTTTGGTCCATACTAGCGTTTGCTAGAAAGGTTATAACTAGAAATTAGAAACCTGATGTAACATCCTCTTACCTAGAATTTAAGAATATTATTGCAGATGAATGTACATTGAAATTGTTGACTATCAAATCTAGATCTACCAGAGGTACTTCTCGATATAATATGTGGTGCAAATTAAAAGATTTATTGGATAAAGAGTCTAGTCAACTATGAAATCATCTTATTTAACTGTATATCTAATATGTCTTTTCTGTTTATAGTAGACACCTTTGTAAATATTTTGATTGCTTCATTTCTTTTTGTTTGTAATTTTTCACCTTATTGGTACATTTTCTGTAAACATTGTATGTAATGTATTGTCATTTCTTTGAAATTTAATAAACTTGTTAAAAAAAAAAAACAGAATTAGATATTTTCTGAAATTTCCTAGCTTTCTCTGTTATCCAGATGACATTGGCAATTTGTTCTCTGACTCCTTGAGTATCTTGAGTTTTAGGTCCAAATATTGCTGGAGTCAAGCTTGAAAGGTGTTCAGTATCACCTTGCTAGCATGTTAAACAAGTGCAATTGTTTGATAATATAAGCACTCTAAAGCATTGTCCTTTTTTTGGGACAGGAATATAAACTAACCATTTCCAATCCTATAGCTATTGCTGTGTTTTCCAAATTTGCTAGCAAACTTGTAGTAACTTGCTATCAGCATCAGTTTGCAAGATTTCAAACAATTCAGCTGAAATTCATTCACATTCTACAAGCTGTGTTATTATCAAGGTTTTCTATGGCCTATTAACTTCACTTCTTGTGTCTATGGCACTAGTCTTGTTTTCCATTATTTGGTAAATTGCCATTTTGGCACCTAGCAGTATCACTAAGTTGGCTAGTATTTTCTAGTATTTGGTCACTTAAGTAGCCCAGCCATAATTAAGCAGAATGATTGCTTAATAAATCTGATTTAATCCAAAGTACCACTTCCAGTAATTCATACAACTCATGTTTGAAGTTTTCTAGTTCTAAACATATGCAACATATTTAGTCTCAGTCACTTTGTTCCTCTCCTGCACTTCTACAACATAATCTTTTCACTGTAAGGAACACTTTCTGAAGTCTGTTAGGGGAATAAAAGTATTAATGCAACATTGATTAGCAAAGATTTGCAACTTTCTGGACTTCTTTGAATATTTCACATATCTCTGGCCGATCTGACAGTGCAAAAGTTATGGCAAATATTATTTCCCTGCTCAGTTTACCTTCCCCAAATTAGGCTTCTTTCTTTCCTTGTTTCTTAAAAGATCTTATAAGGTATTCTAAAAATGTATTTATTTATTTATTTAACATTTGTTAAGCAGGAAAGTCCAACTAAGACGGTGCCTATTTTCAGTGGAGCCCTGGGGAGAAACACTCCAGACACGTCTTTGGAATGTGGAAGGAAACCCATGCAAATGCAGAAAGGAAATGCAGACTCCACACAAAAGGGACCCCAGCCAAGAATTAAATAATAGAGCCTAAAAAGAATAAATTCAATGCAAGGGCTGAGTGAACAAATTTACTTAAAAAAACAAAAATTCACTAAATCCACAGAAGAACCAGAGAACCTCTTGCTGTGAGGTGGCAATGCTAACTGCTGCACCACTTCAGTAAGCAATAGTATTCGTTTTAGGGGGTCTCAGCTTTGTTCCTTGCTGCCCCAATTTGGTCTAGTTCGACTTGCAGCCTCATATAAAATGACTTAAAGGGTTGAATGGCAATATCATGAGGAAGCTCTGGAGAAAGTTGTCATCACAATCAACTTTAAAATCCTGCTCTTTAATACACTATATGTATTGGAGCCTATACTAGTGGTAATATACGAGGTGAGTTTTTGCACAATATTCTGTTAACCAGAGGCATAATGTGGGACGTGCACCCTCCCCTCAGTCACTTTATATTTGGAACCCATGGCATCTCACAAATGTCTGGCTACAGAAATGAACCATGTTTTTTAAATTTATTTATTTATTTATTTTTTGTCTGGAAAGGTAAACCTTCCAGTGTAAACCCTGTAAAAATGGTGTTTCCAACAGGGACTCTAGACCCACAAGACAAAGGCCACTAAGGCAAGATGTCTATATTTACTGCAGATGCATTGATATGCTTGTGGATGGAAATATCTACTACTTGTAGACGTGACTGGAAAAATTAGAAATTTGGTGCAAACATTTAGGGTACACTTAAATTGCACCAAAATGTGAATACAGTAACATATTACACAATGAAAATAGTCTAGATGTGCAAACTATCTAGATATTCAACTCATTCCCTCCAATGGAGCTCTGGAGGTTTGCAGCGCAGCTTCCAATGGGTGGAACCTAAGCTTTTTGATTATGTCTTCACATAGGATCATGGGATCATTGGAAGTTACTAGACTATTGACCCAGAAGTAATTTCAGGCCTAGCCATTTCATCCCAGTGTAATACCAATGATACTCTAGTCAATACCCAGAACTGTATTTAGTAATGACTGCCCATGTCCAGGAGGGTTGTGAAAGCTACAGTATCTCTGGTAAGAATTTATGGT
The DNA here is from genome assembly GCF_019279795.1 of Protopterus annectens. NCBI lineage: Eukaryota > Metazoa > Chordata > Ceratodontiformes > Protopteridae > Protopterus > Protopterus annectens. Next base: position 561,580,095 of record NC_056737.1, on the reverse strand, counting down.
GACCCATCCACTCATCCAGGTTCCTTTTGAGCAGTGTCATAGGTGTGCCCTGCTTCACATAAATTGACAGTCTATTCCAAAGACATGGCAGTTGCTGGGAGATAAATCTGTCCCTCTAGCACATCTTATTCAAGTTGAAGGCCATATTTAGGTCCTTGAAATGGGTGGCTTGAGTCCCATTTGATTTATGGATGTACAGCAAATTTATTAAGTTTGGGTTGGAGATTGCTCTGTAACCCAGGCATAAGTCTCCCCTAAGAATTCTATATGACATTGAGTATAATGACATGGACTTTACTTGGTCTGTGTAATGCACATGCTGGAGTCCCTTGATCGTCTTTGTTAGAAACCTCTGAGGTCTCCCCAGTTGCTGCAGTTGCTTTGGATGGTACATGCCAAAAGGGACATTATACTCAATTACATGCCTGATTAGTGTCAAGTATAGATGGGGTTATAACCTCTTTTACTTTAGAGGTGATGCAGTTGCTAATCAAGTGTGCTACATAGAAAGCCTTCCCTACTACAGTAGATGTATGGTGGTCAAAGTGAATTCACAGTTTACTTGTGTTCCCAGATCCTTTACCACTTTTAGGTACATAGGTTATTGTTGTTAATTTGATAGTGTAAAGTGACATTTTTTTTACTGAAGGTAATGATGATACATTTCTTGGCATTTAGTTTCAGACCGTGACTAAGACACCAGTCATTGGTCTGCATAAGACCCTCCTGAAGTATGCTTATATAATTTGGGGATTTGATAATTGTACCCAGTTTGCAGCCCTCAGCAAACTTGGTCAGCTACAGCCACTTAGTTTTGGCATGAACTTCTAAGAAGTATATATAAAACAGTAGGGAACTCAGCAGTGCCCCTTGTGGCACCCTGCTGGTGACAGGTTTGCTGGCTGATGTGGAGTCACCCACTGTGATAGTGTGTGACTGGTCTGTGAGTCAGTTGGCAACTCAACTTACAACAAAGGGGTTTACATTCAGTTTGTTAAGTTTATAGGTGATTCCTGGGTGTGGGATTGTGTCAAAGGTCTTGGCCAAGTTGAAGTATGCTGTGTGCACAGATTAGCCCTCATCAGTGGCCGTGGTCAGATTTTCGAAAAAATCCACCAGGTTTAACAGGCAGGATCTGCCCTTGACAAAAGTTGAATTGGGTCTGATCCAGGGTTTGAAGGCCACCTATGTCTTTATTTATGAGGTCCATGATGATATGTTCCATGGCCTTACAGATGAGGCTGGTCAGACTTATGAGTCTATAATTTCCTGTCTCTGTTGCTAAGCCACCTTGTGGAGGGGAGTAACTGTTGTCGTTCTTCATTCTACGGTTAGGGTGTGATTGAATAGGGTACTTAACGGTGATGCTAGTTCATGTTTTAATTTGTTTAGAAGACAGCCTAGGATGCAGCCTGGCCCCATAGGGGTTGTGTTTTTTGCCATAGACAAGCCTTTACTGACCTACTCTTTGGATATGTAGGGTGGGGGAAAGTTGGGGACAAAGTTTGTGATAAGTTTGGAGGGGATAATAGAGTGAAATTTTCATCAAGTCAGTCCACCGGCAGGTTTGCTATCTCTGCAGGATC